>NC_082675.1:88177662-88355162 GCF_025265405.1 Mesoplodon densirostris | reverse complement strand
CTAAATGAATCGATCCCTACCAGTTGTTGATAATTGCTTAGAAATAATCTCAGCACCTTCTTGCTCAGATATTGAATTTAAACAGAATAACCACCAACCTCTATTCCTTTTTAAATTCATAAATGAGAGTGAAACAGAGACTCTTTCTCTCTCTATGTGTGTCTCTATCTCCGTTGGTGTCCAACTGGTGACTCTGAATCTTCCTTTTCCCCTGTTTTTAAGGGGATCAGGACACGAGCTGTCTTGAGTAAGGTGTGGGTAGATAAATGACAGTATATCTTCTGCAATGAGGTGTTGAAATGTCACTCTGCACATAATCTTTCTTCAAAATAGCTCTGGATGGTGTATCGTGGCTTGAATCATTGTAAATGGTATTAAATAATGTCAAGGGATGTAAAGGTAGGTTAATGAGTAAGGCACCACTTATTATATATTTCAGTCCAGCACACATGTCCAGAAAGCTCTGTAAGGACTAGAGCTGTCTAACTCACCACTCACCTCTCCCCAACCCAGAAATCACACATGCTTTTTGTTCACCAGCAACCACTATGTTAATTGAGCAAATTTCCAGCAGAACTTCAGTCTAAAAATCCCCTGGGATCCTTGTAGAGCAGGAAATGATGGTGAATCTAAATATAAATGTTCCTAAAGGAAACAACTCCATGCAACTGAAAAATCTTGAGAAAAATTTAGTCCAATATAATCATAATATTTACATATGCTTGCTTCAACCAGGTGCATAAGCTTGAAAGAAAAGTTGAGAATGATACCCTGGTGAGATCACTTAATTCAGAGATAATGATGACAGAAGTTATAAGCTAACATAGAAGAAGAATTATGTGGACTCTCAGTTAAATTGAAAAATACCCACATTTCCAAATATTTACCAGTATTGAGCCCTAGTTAATCCATACCTCAATTAAAATATGAAAAAGAATCATCCCTTGCTGTGTTCATAAACACGTTATCTGTACTTGCAAAGTGGATTTTAAAATAGTTTAATTATTATCAAAAATATCTCTCATGCAAACTAGCAGATAGGAGATATCAAAAGAAGTAGCAAAATACCTATCCCAAAATCTTAAGCTCTATTAACAGCAATTATTTTTATTAAACCTCCCATATGAAGGAATTGAAGGAATGGCAAAGACAGTGGATAAAAGATTTATGTCAATTAGAAGAAACGTGGTAATGGGACTAATTCTAGAACTCCTGCTGAAACAGAGTATTCCCCTGCTGCACCTACTTCCGAAGGCTGAATCACCCCCCAATAAAACGACTGGAACCTAAGTTCCACGGAAGCAGGACCCTTGCATCTTCTTCACAACGATACCCTTAATGTTTAGACGCAGGATGGATAACAGTGGTGCTTAATAAGTATTTACCAATCGAATGAATGAATGAAAGCTTGTGAGAATTCTAGTGCATAATTTTTATTTTATTTAGTATCCTATAAATCAAGGATCTATTCAGTATTTGATTGGCATTATAAGTGGCATATCCCAGATTAGTTAGGAATCATGTGATCTATTAAAATGGCCATAGACAGGTCAGCACAGGAGGTGCACAGACATTTTCTTCTCTTTTTTCCCTCATCCACTCTTTGCAAGGGCAGCATACCACAACAGCTATGGTTTCTTTACCTTCTCCCAGTTCCCCGCCCCCCCCCCGCCATTCATTACCTAGGAGAGAATAATATTTAAAGACAGGGGAAAGCAGTCACATTTTTAAAACTCTTTGTTGTTTATAAATGCAAAGGATGGGGCTTCCCTGGTGGCGCAGTGGTTGAGAGTCCGCCTGCCGATGCAGGGGACACGGGTTCGTGCCCTGGTCCGGGAAGATCCCACGTGCCGCGGAGTGGCTGGGCCCATGAGCCATGGCCGCTGAGCCTGCACGTCCGGAGCCTGTGCTCCGCAACGGGAGAGGCCACAGCAGTGAGAGGCCTGCGTACCGCAAAAAAAAAAATTAATAAATAAAGTAAAATAAAATAAATGCAAAGGATGTGGAATAGTTACCACTGTAATAATAGCAAACTCCTGGGATTACAATTATAAAAATATCAGTTCTACAGAGTTCAGGGAGGGTTATGAATACAGTTGTGATGGGTTGAAATGGTCCTAGGAGAAGGAATACTTTCTCTATAGAATTTATGGATCACAGAAGCTGTTTCAAGAATGGAACCATAAAAATATGGAATTTGATTAGATTGTACAAGCTAGTATTATATCTCAGTAAATTATTGATTGGCTCAGATTGTAAGTTTACTTTAATTCCTGGCTAGAATTAAATTACTCCTGAAGAAAAATTTAAGGACCACAAGATACAGTTTTTCTATGTATAAATGGATCTATATAAGTAAACTGCAAAATTAAGGATAAGCAATGACTAGAGTTTCAGGAAGAAAAGAGCTTGGGCATCCTCCCAACATGGTGTTTGGGTGTCTTGAGCAAGTGTCCAGGAGAACGAGACTGAAGCTCTTTCACCTTTAATGATCTAGCCTCTACGAAAAATGATATTTGAAATTTTGATTTGACATATCTACAAAGCATGATTCTATCAATTTATGTGGACATGAAATTCATTATTTTACCAAGTTTAGAGCCTCATGAAGAAATATTTCTTCAAGTATGATATTTTTATGTGGAATTCTGTTGATCTATCTGGGACAGTTTATTCTATCCCATGTTACCTTTTTTTAAGGCCTTTGAAATTATGTCTTTACAAACTCATGTCTTCTGTGTACCTTAGCATTCCTCAAAGGATTGTGGGTAAATCTCTGATAGTTTTGGGTGTAAAGAAGAATTTCAACTTGAAAACTGAAACAAAGTAAATCTCATCCATTAACACAAATAAGCATATCATTTGGAAATGAACAAATTTGCCATAGGTTAAAGCACTTTCTAGTATGACAAGTGGTGTCTTTACACTTTGCTTTATTATATTTTTTATTTTTACATTTCCAAATCAAGAATGGGTTCTCTGGTGGAACAAGCACTGAATTTAACAAATCATTATTTCTAGTCCCAGAGCCATTTCTTACTAATCATCACCTGAGCTAAGTCATGTTCCTGTGGAATCTTTGTGTCTTCATCTGTAAAATTAGAGGCTGCATTAACTGACCTCAAATAGCTTCTGCAAGATGTTATGATAAGTCAGGGAGATGACAGGCCCCATCTTGACTCCCATCATGTGAGCAGGGAGGACGCAAATGCAGATGCGGGATCAGGAGTCGCGTACAGCCTGGTGTCCACCACTCACAATAAGTACCTTTTGACTTATGTATGCTGTATTTCTTACACTCATTTATTTAGCTGACTTTATTTGGAATTTGTTGATGTTTACCATTTACCGTGTCAACAAATTTATGCAGGAACCTGTCAAGCGTTGCCCAGATGAAAGGAAGTACACATTGTGCTGATCATAGCTCATCCTGAGACAGAAAATATAGATCACTGCATACCATCCCCAATGCATATGCAAAATGAGAATGTCCTCTGCTTTTTCTCAATCAGAAGCTTTTTATAAGAATCTCTCTATAATCAAGACAAAAAATGTGCTGTGGAGAAACAGCTCTTACACATTGGTGCCTGAATGACACCTGCTGGAATATTAGTGGGACAAGAATGCTGTGTGCATGAAGGGGGAAGTCAGCAAAAGCTTGTGTGACATTGGAGGTGGACTTTCTGTCCCAGGAAAAACAAATGCATGTTACAGCCAAGATGTAAAATGTGCACTAAAGAGTTTTCATGCTTCTGTGTGACACTATTGAAAACCAGAGACCAATGTTAAAAAGGAAAAAGTCTTAAGGTAAAAAACAAACAGCAAACAAAATGAGAGAAGGAGCCATTCAATCTAACTCTAAAAATTATAGGTATAATACGTTTGATGATTCGGGGATGAAAAATGTACATGGTGATGACTGTAACGTGAACAATACAGTCCAGGTGGAATTAAAAAGTCACTTCCTTACCAGATACGGTACACGATACACATGAATATTGTTCAGGGTGATTCTGAATCCTAGATTGCACAAAAGACGCCTTCTGAACTTGTATTGTCTCAATTTTATCGTAGAGAGGTCAGGTTAGGTTGTGAGAGCAAAAAGGAAATACACTTTCCACTGCCAGCAGGGTCCTGACTACAATGAAGCAGAAAACAAACCAGTAAAGGTCAAGCCTGCCAGTCACGAAATGTCCAAAAGGGAAATTTTGATTTTTTTTTTAAATAAAAGGTAATTTGATCCATCCCGGCTGAATGTTACATTAAAAGATGCGCCATTTTGCCCTGGTATAAACACAATAGTGTTTCAAGGAACAATGTCCAAGAAAACCCTCAGGTCTGGGTGAATATATTGATTTCCTCTGAGTTAATAGACGTGTAACAGTGAAGCCCGCTAATCAGGGACCCTTGGCACAAATACCGCCCTTTCCTCCAGAGAGATGTCAATGACCCTATTTTTACTTATATACAATTTATTTATTCATGTTCACAGCCTCCAACATGGCTCCAACAAAAAACTCTTCCAGTTCTTTAGGAACTGTCAGTGGACATCCTGGTTGAGTTGGAAACAAGATCGCTGAGTAGTTTATGAAGCAGAAAGAGAAGACACACAGATTCAGGACAGCGTAGCGGATCTACTACAAACAAAGAAAACAAATCAAGACAAAAAAATATTACGCCTTGACCAAATCTCAATTTTAGTTTCAGAGCTGAGTTTTTATGTAACCTTTTCCTTCTGTATAATGAGCTGAGCGTTAGAATGCTAAACTTTAGGTAGCAGTCAGTGTGTCCTTCCTCACCTCCAAAACGACCCACGAATATCTTCCTCTGCCTCTATGTAGACCAGCGAACCATGGGACACCAAAGGAGAAAACCTACAGGTCAATCACTTTTTAAATGGTAGGAGATTTTGCAACTATTACTCTGAACTGGGCGCCAGAGACTGCGGTCCAAATTCCACCGATTGGCCTTTTGACCTGGAGGACGTGTTAAATAATTCAGACTCCAACTTCCTCATCTGGGTGAAGGGGCTGTTACCTTCTAAGGCAAAATAACTTCTTAATGTTTATGAATCCACTGACTTAACTGAATCTAGTATTCTAATTCAAAGAATCACTCAAAGGGTTCTGTGTGGAAACATGTAGATTTCTATATTTTCTGCAACCAAAAGTAGAATTCTGACACCAGCTCTCACTTGATATAATTATATTCACGTTGTGTTCCAAGCACGAGTCCACGAGCTCAGATGAAAAATAAGACCTGTTGTGTTTGATTACAAAACTGGCACATAATAATGACCTGGTTCCCTGAGAGATGTATATATTCTTAAATAGTATTATTCTTCTTATTTTCATGGTTTTTTATTGTGCTATAAAACCCAACAAGAGATCTTGTGGTCTATAAAAGTAAAACGTCATCATGTTAAAGTGACAAACTGTCTCCAATCCTTCAAACACCTCCATCTGAGCTTTTTTTGATAATTTTTTTTCTTCTAGATCCTGGGAGTTACTAACATTAATCCAATGATATTTTTATAAAGTTTTAATTTTCTTCCACATTAATTCAGATTATCTGATATGTTAGCCTTGGCATTGATTTGTTGTTTAATCCTTTTAAATTTTGGTGCATTTTTAATGGTCCTTCTCCTTTCCTCTGATTTCCTTTGGCTTGAATCAATGTTATTGTTTCTATTTCTTTTCCCTAGGATGCCACATCTAGCTTAATGATGCAAGGTTGTTGTTGATGTGTATGTCTGCAGGTAAAACATGGTTACAGAGGCTTACAAAAAACATACATAGATGATCCACAACAAACAAGGCAAAAAAACTAGCAAAAACCCACAGTCTTAGAAAGAGAACCGACTGAATGTTTTTTGTAAATTATTGAAAAGGTTCAGGTTACAGGCTCTTCCTCATATGTCACACTCATGGCACAAAATTCCCCAAACAGAGATGCATTCCTTCACCTTCTTATTTCTTTATTCTTTGGTGGTGGTAGCTGGGGGCAGGATGATCAATTTTCTCTTGATACACAGGAAATAGCCTTGAAATAACCAGTCCTTCGGGCTGGGGATTGGCTTCCCAAGGGCACCGACAATATAGGAGAATTGGAACTTGATGGAATCGGACAGGAATTAGAGATCTACAGCCGATACAGTAGAATTGAAAATTAGTGTGATCTCCAGCAATTTCCTCAACTCTCTCACACTGTTTAATTGTCACTAAAGTAGGGATAAGTGGCCTATCATTGGGCTCCTGCAGAATATTCAGAGTTGGCCCTGTAAGCTTTTCCCAAGAAGCACCCAGTAGAAACTCTGTGGTACTCCTTGGATTGAAATTATCTTGAATGTGCCATCCTAAATAATCATCTCAGGTTAGGGAGACTCAGAGGCAAAAGAGTTTTTCTTGTATTCTTCATCCTTCCTAAACAGAGCCAGAGTTTACCTAGTGAGGCGGCCTCTTCCCCATCAAATGGGAATGGCCAACAAAAAGAGGGTGGAAAATGGTATAAGCTATTGTTTCCTTTCATTTTAACTTTTTATTTTATATTGGAGTATAGGTGATTAACAATGTTGTGATAGTTCCAGGTGTACAGCAAAGTGATTCAATTATACATATACATGCATCTATTCTCAGACAGAAAAATATGATATCGCTTATATACAGAATCTAAAAAAAGATGATACAAATGAACTTATTTACAAAACAGAAACAGACTCACAGACTTACAAAACCAACTTATGGTTATGGGGGGAAGGGGGGTGGATAGTTAGGAGGTTTGGGAATGACATGTACACACTGTTACATTTGAAATAGATAACCAACAAGGACCTACTGTATAGTGCAGGGAACTCTGCTCAATATTCTGTAGCTATTGTTTCTTCCAATGGCATATTCTCAGAATCCTCACAGAGTGCACAATTTGTTTAATGGGAAAAAAAAAAACAGGTGGCCCAAAGCACGGTACAAAGCACAAAACTCTGTTCCAGAAAATGGTCTCTTACTCATTTATCTAGTTTTATTCATTAATTTGTCAGTCAATATTAAATGGCTGGAGATTTCTGAGTTGAATAAAGAGGGAAAACCTCCGCTCATTTTTTGTTCTGTGCAATAAAAGTAAAGCAGAAAAGACGTGATAGGTCACACATGTGCAATTTGGGAGAGAGAATGCTTCAGAGAATGAGAAAGAATAAATAAATAATTTCTAAGTGGAAGGGAATGATAACTGAAAGCACTTAACATGTGTTAACTAAAATTTCCACTCTCTTTCCAGGCAGTGCACTTAAGGGATATTTTTTGTTTGTGACAGTTTTTTCCCCCCTCTTTTTATTTTCTTCTCTCTTCAGGATATCGCAGAAGGGATCACAGCAGGAAATTACTTGTGCTTGTCAGTTGATTGTGTGGTGAAGAGACCGGTGGGGCTGAGAGCTGAAGATCTCTATCCAGGGCCGAGCAGATTGAAAGGCGGTGCGATGAACGGCACACAGCTCCACTGACCTCCTCCTTGACCTTGACCCCCGGGCTGGCCACCCTCCCAGGGAGAGGGTGATGGAGCTCACAGGGCAGAGTGAGCACTGGTCCAGCCCACGCTGACCATCACACCCACTACCCTAGGCCCTCAGCTCACATTACCTCCAGGGCTCCAGAGGTGGAGGGTGAGCTGCCTGAGGGTAGATCAGCATTTCTAAGGACAAGCATGTGGACCGCTTGCATTCTGGTTTGCTTTGTGATTAGGTAATGCTCCTCTCTCTAGGGACCAAGAAAGACTGCCTGGGAATAAAATAAAAGGTCAAACAGCCTACACCATTTCAACCAAGTAAGAAATACAAAAATCAAAGGCTAGTAGCTCTTTGCCTCCTCTTTGGAGTATCTGTGTGGTCAGCAGGGCTCTGGGGTGTTCCCGATACCTGTTTCTTGGCCTTCAGTCAACATCAGGTAGGTGTCATTGATTCCTAAAGATAGATTCCAGGCACTAGAGAACCACCATTTGGCACTGCAGATCAGAAAGGAGATTTCTCTGTTGGAGGGCAAAAGATGTATTAGTTTTCTTCTATCCAGAATCGCATAACTAGTTACACCAAACACAGCAAGAGGTGCTTTCATATGTATGGTCCACAGGAAATCAATATGCCACTAGGTCACTTTAAGACCATAACCAATCTTTAGTGCCCTCAATGTCATGCTGAGATAGTTTACATCCATGTGATGTCTGGACAGCAAATGTGTTGACAATTCCTGAAAATTTAAGAAAAGTCAAATCATTCTCCTGAGGCACTGCTTTTGAGGGAAGGTGTGGAAATATGGGGGCAGTGACTGCAGGATGGGGTCATTGAAGACAGACATCCTTCCATGAGCAAGACAACGCTTTACAAGGACACCCTCGCCAACCCCGCCCAATGACAAAAACACCACAGTGCCAAACTGCTGTGCACACATGGTGTGTGCCATCCGTGGGTCCATAAGACAATGAGCACCTACTGGTCCTGCCATGAATAGGGCACTAACGTTCCAAGAAGCACCCAGCTGGGACTTGGGCCCATTTTCAGAGAGCTGGCATCTCCATAAAAGTTAGTGTCTGCCCTGTGCCAATGGGCACAGCACAAGAAACACTCCTTTAGTTTTACTCTTAGAGTGAGGAGCAGCGGTCCACTCAAATAACCTCAAATAAAAGAATGGTGTCTTTCATGAATTCTCATGGAAGGATGAAAAATGGGAATTTGGGCAGTGAGTCCAATGTTTCTGGGACACAATTAAACCACAGGTTGGGGCAAGATGATGCAGGACTGCAGGAGAGAGTGGTTCTCAACCCTGGGCACCTCTGCTGGATCCTGGCTTCTATTTCGGGGGACCCCACCATCCACCCAACTCACACCCCTGCTGCTTACCCACATTTTCTGCTTGGTCCTGATGGCCCAGCCTTACTATACCACTATGGGCATCTTACTCTTTGTCTGTATCCCACATCCAAACCCTTAAAGTCAAAGACAATTTGGTTAACCAGGCACAATGGCCCCCATTGGGCAGACCCTTTGTTCTGGGCCAGCTTATCACCTCCTGTGAACCCAGGGGCTCTTGGGGCTGGTGCCCTGTTCCAGCCTACAGGAGAAGCCAGGTCAAGGGATGCAGGACTGGTTTCTGGGGCTGTTCTCTCAGCAGGAGTTGGCTGGGAGGCTTTAGGCCATCCTCTTAGCATGGTGGTCCAATAGATGTATAAGTATCACCAAAAACCACGTTTGCAAGAAGTCTTTGGACAATTAGAACAACTTCCAGCTTGCTTCTGTTTTTTCACCACATCAGGTTTCTGGTTTGCATTCCCCTCCACCTCCCATTCAACAGCCCATGCCTTCTTCACTCTCCCTAAGCTGAGATCCCTGCCTTATCATTCTGATTATGTTCCTGCCAATTCCCTAAACTCTTTTGTCTATGTCCCTTATTTAGATTTTCTTAGGAAAAGTGCTAACTCCTAGAATAATTTAACAGTATACCTTCTCTGTGTCTGCAGGTTGGTGGCTGAGTGATATCATAGGTGATGATTAGACCCAGTTTGTTGATACCATTATAAATATGTGGCTTTATAATCAGCTGACTGCATGACTTGCCCACTTCACCTACAAATTCTCATCAATTGAGAGCATCGATTTTCATCATCTATATTCTTTCACCAGCTTTAGAAAATGATTTCACTTGTAATTGAAGAGATTAGCCATGAGACTCTAACAACCTTACCCTCTCCCACAGTGTGTGATAGTCCATCATCTGAATCCCTCCTTTTTACTTCCTCCCACAATATATTAAACAGGAGGGTGCTCACTTAATCTAAGGTGTATCTTGCCACTTCTGCCCTGAGTCCCACCCCCGAAGGTCTCAAGAACCTTGTGATTCTAACTAGATTCTCACTCTTCTGAACTTTTAGACCATCATGAAACCTTTTTATGAGCTTTTTAAAAAATAAATCCATCATAAAACCTCTCTTAAAACCTAATAATTCTCTACACACCCCATTCAATTTCTCACTTCAGTCCACAATAAACTTCTCAAAAATGGTTTAATACTCATTGCCTACAGTTATCACCTATCATTCACTACTGCTATGTAGCTTTTGCCCAAGTGCTACACACATTGATGTCCTTACTCCACCAAGATGTCCCTGTTGCTGATTCCAATGTACTGAGCTCTTACCATCTCAAAACAGTTAACTACTCCTTTATTCTGGGAAGATCACCTTATCTTAAATTCCATGACTCCACACCCTCTCTCTCAGCCACTTCCTAACAGGCTCACCTGCCAGCTCTGCCACCACAGTTGTCATTATAGTTTGATATTCCTGGGCAACTTCTACACTTACTCTGCATTCCATCCTCAGACTAAACCATTCATCTCATGGCTCCTTACTACGCAAAGCTTAGGACATCAACATTTACATCCACCATTCAGATCTCTTTGTTGCACTCCGGATTTCTATATTTTACTGTCTATGTGACACCTCTTTTTACATTTCTCATGAGACTTTAAAAATGAAAATACACAACTTTCTTTGCCAAAATTATGGTTGATTGTTTAGAACAATCCTAGCTTTCTTAGCAATACAGTGAGCAAATGTCTAAGAAAACTTAAGAACTACATGCAAAACTAAAAAGAAAGTAAGGGAATGACTAAAACAGGAAATCTTCAGAGGCCAGAAATAATACAAAAGTGCAGATACAGAGAAGAAAGTGAGGTCAGGAGCTAGCACACACAAGCACTGAAATGATTTGTTGGTCAAAATACAAATTTGAGTGAAATTAGGGTGGATAATAGGAAATATTTAGAAATGAATTGTAAAAAAAATATCACTTAACAAAACTTGTGTTCAACGTAAGATGTTATAAAAGGAATTTCTGAATAAACCTAAAGGAAACATAAATGAAATTATAAAGTACAGAATTTAATAATACAATAACTCATGTCAGTAATGAGATGAAGGAATCTCTTCAAGACATATGACTTGCCAAAAGTGCCTCAGGAGAAAATAAAATGCGTGGGTGGTCTTATAAAGATAAAAGAAATTGAATCAGTAGTTTAAATTCTTTCCTTTAAGAAGACCTCGGGATGAAACAGTTTTACAAGTTAGTTCTATCAAAGAGATAATCCCAAGCTCACACAAAATCTTTCAAGGAATAGGAAATGAGATATTTCCAAACTCATTTTTATGATGTTAAAACTAACTGTGTGATCAATATCAAATAGAGACAAATCAAGAACAAGAATAAAAGATAAGTGACCCACCTGAAAAATGGCCAACTCTTTCTCAAGAAAAGAGACAAAAATTCTAAGAAATATATTGGAAAATCTAGTCTGGCAGTATATTAAAAAGATCATAATGATAAGGTTAAGTTTATTTCATGAATGCCAGTTTCATTCAATAAGAGCAAATACATTAATGTCATTCACTAAATCAATGGACTGTAGTAGATAAGGATAAAAATAATCTCTATAATTAGAATCTCCAAAATACAGAACAAAATATTGATGAAACTCACATCCATTCATGTCTTTTTTTTAAAAAATTAGCAAACTAGAAATATAAGAAAAATTTCATAAACTAATAAAATGTTTATAATTGTGAAAAAGCATTGCTAAAATCATTCCCTGTAGAATCAAAAATAACAAAATGAAGACAACTATTAAGACTTTTATTCAGTATTTACAGGGGTTCTTTCCAATGCAATAAGATAAGAAAATAAATAAAATTATAATATTGAAAAATAATTAAATTTCTATCCTCTTCCATAATAAAACCAAAATATTCTATGGATTAGTCATTAAAATAAATGAGACAGCTTAACAATGATGGAAGAATAACACTAATATGGAACTGTCAATTGCATTTTCATATTACAGAAGCAAATAGAAAATATAATAACTATATACAATGGCTACAAAATAAAATACATAAGAATAAATATAATTAAAAACTTACAATACTCTGATATAGCAACCTGTAGAATTTAATTGAGAAGCATTTAAAAGACAAGTAAATGAAGAGCCCTACCACAGAAAAAATTATCATCGTAAAGAACTCAGTGTTTCTCAGATTTACTTATAGAATCAATGCCATTCAGATAAATATTTCAACTTTTAGAGATTGAAACTTGACAAGCCAATTCTAAAATTTATATGTATTAACAAAGGAACAAAGATATTCAGAATATTCATTTTAAAAACACATGGTATTGCGTACTATCAGGAAAAAGATAGGTAGTACATACAATGTGATGAGAAAATTGGTTAGCCATATAGAAGAAAACTGAAATTAGATGACTACTTCACACCTTAAGCAAATATAATTTCCACAAGGATTAAGTATTCAAATATGAAAGACAAACTCTAAACCTTTGAGATAAAATATTTGAGATCAATTTTGGGGGAGGAGTTCTTGAATCAAGACAACTCAAATGCAAATCATAAAAGAAAAAAATGATAAATTTGCCTAGATAAAATGAAGAACCCACCCAATCAGCAAAAGACACTATAAAGTGAATGAGAAAAAACAAGCCCCAAACTACAGAAAGATATGTTGTATGTTGTATATAGAATAGACAAAGGATGTGATTCCAGAATATATACAGAACTCTTGTATGTCAATAAGAAAACTTAAAAATTTTTCAGTTGAAAAATGGACAAAAATGCAAACAGAAAATTCACATAATAATAAACACAAATGCCCATTAAGCATATAAAAAGGGCTCTGATTTCTTTTACAAATCAGGAAATGGAAAAAATGTAAAATTACATTTCACTTCTCCCCAAAATTATGCATCAGAAAATATCAAGTATCCACACGATTCAGTGGAAAGCACATATTACTCATCTCAGTGTAAATTATGCACAAATGTTTGGGAGATGCTTATTTTCCACCAAATTTGAAGTTAGGCCTGCCCTATGACCCAGTCATTCCCCTTTTAAAAGTTTATACTTTAGAGAAGCTTTGGCACCTGTCAACCAGGAAACATGCTCAAAGCAGCATTCTTTGAGATAGTAGAAATCTGTAAACATTACAAATGTCCAGCTGCACAACAGATAAGTCAATCGTAAATTCCTAGAATGCAATGCTGAACACACCGTACACAGTGAAAATGATTGTTTACATATGTTGCCACAGATGAATTCCAAAAGGGTAATACTGAGCAAAAAAAGAAGGCCATAGGAGGAGAAAGACCTATGTTATGATTTTATTTACATAAAGGTTAAAAAAAATCTTTTGTAGAAAAACCACAAAGATATTAAAAAATATTCTAACAAGAAATCCCAGATGATGGTTTTCTCAGGGGGTGCAAAGAGAAGAAACAGGACACAGAGGCATTCAAAGATGCCAGATGTTCTAATTCTGGACTTGGTGTTGAGTTCTTCTCCATTAAACTGTTTACCTATGTTATTTTTTAAAAGTTAAAAATTAACGTGAGAAATTTGCTCTCCTTTTCTGTAAGACGTGTCTGCACTGAACCTTTCCCATTTTAATAACTCACACCATCACATAGTCAGGCTTTTTGAAGTTACTCTTAAAGGAACCCTCCTCTGACTATCTAGCCCCATCAGTCCCCAAATCGTGTTGATTCTGCCACCTGCCTATCTCTGAATTCTGACCACTGAGCTCCACTCCAGCTCCCAATGACTAGTCCGAGGCATCATCTGCACTCAGGCTACAGCAGTGCCCTTCTTGATGTTTTCCTTCCATCTCCTCCTGATTCTCTACAATTAAGCCTGCGAGCAGCAGCCAGAGTGGTCTTTCAAGATCAGATTCTACACCACGACCTGCCTAAAACCATCCAGTAGCTGCCTTTTGCCCCCAGGATAATACCCAAATGCCTTGGTGTGTCAAAAAGACTTGCTGTTATCTAATTCATGTACTTTTACTATCTCAAGCCTACCTTTCTCCTATTTGTTTTACACATTTCAGCCACACAGGGCTTTATTTGGTGCTTTAAAAAGCCTGAACCTGTTCAGTCTTATATCCTTATGGTGGTTCTATCTTTTCTTTGCTAATTTTGGCTCATTATTTAGGTCTCAGATTAAACATCACTTCTGTAGGAAAGCTTTTTCTTAATCTCCAATGTAATTTAGATCAACCCGATATTCGTTCTTTGTGGGATCCTATACTCATTCCTATACCATCTTGACAACTGTAATTACCCATTAGATTGTATTTCCCATTAGATTGTAACCCCATATCTCACCTGGACTAGTGCAAAAATCTCCCAAATGTAATCCCCACTCCATGACCATCTCCCTCCAGACTAGTCCCAATACACATGGTAAAGTAAATCTTGTCACATTCCCTGGATCTCCCTTACACTTAAGACAAAACTGAAAATCCTTAGCCCTAAAAAGCCTTATTCTCCCTGCTCATCTTGCACTGTCTACCCAAACCCACCCTTGCTCACCAAGATCAAGGTATACAGATGCTCTTTCAGTGTTCTCTAAGCTCATCTTATGATCTTTGATGTGACTTTTACTTAGGGGACAGTCACTCATATTTCAATGCTTCCTTTATATATTTGCCAAAAGAGAGCTTTCTGGACTACCACTTCTTCTTCATAGCAATTATTTATTTAAATTGTAATTTTTAAAATCTGTGTGGTCTTACTGAAGTGCAAGCTCCATAAAGCTAGTAATCTTGTCTATTCTGTTCATCTCTGTATCTACAGCTCCTGACAAATGCTGAGCACTAAATGGTTAGTGGTATTTTTAATGATTGTGAGTCAAAGCAATAGAGAAGGGGATGCATGCAGTGACGTCAGGAAAATCGCATTTGACTCCATTGACACTTTTAGGAAGAAAAGTATTGGAAGAAAAATTTGAGATTAAATGAGTTGGTAAAGCCAGGTAAAGGGTATGATTCTACACATTCCTCCCACTATTTTGGCAGTCATTTGAACTGTAAGAGCAGAATTTTAGTTAAATGCATTTGGCAGTTTTTTGTTCATCAATAAAAGGTGAGAAGGTATAGAAGAAGTCAGGTACCAGCTTGGTGGCCATGTGAACCGGCAAGAGCTCATGTTGATTCCGTCAGATTAGAAACGGAAAAGAAAAGAGGTGGAAAGACAATAAAAGAAGAAAGGGGTGAATATGGTGACTGACTGGATGTGGGTGAAAAACTAAGGGGAAAATAAAAAATACCTTTCCATTTGTAAGCCCAGAAGGAAAAGGCAACTGTATTAATCAATAAATCCAGAGGTGAAGCTGATTTGGGGTAAACTAGGTTGAGTTTTATTACAGACATATTTAAATGATGTGATTGTGAGATACAGCAACAGGCTGTGAAAAGGGAAATTCCAACATGTCTGTAGCCTTAGAGGAAACTGACCATCCCAGAATTAGAGAGAAGGGCTAACTGAAGAAACAGCAAATCAGAAGATGATTATTTATCTTCCAGAGGAATCAGGACTTATGGTATCAAGAGTTCAAATAGAAGAGTTCAATGAAATACAATGTCCTATTATTACTCCTGGATACATGAAAGATTTATTAGCTGTGTGAATATGAGTAACTGGCTTTGTATTCTAATCTGTAAAATCTAAATAGGTATAGTAACTGTCTGATCATTTTTTAAAATTAGGAGTCAATGAGTTAATGCTGAAGACAGTAGAAGGCTCTGTACCTAATAAGTATTCAGTAAAGATTAGTTGCTGTTATGATTAAAACCATCACTTCAATCATATTAGCCTTCCTTTGCAACAAACCCCATTTACTTTAGCCAGTTTAAGTAGATCACTGTTCTGTACAATAAATATTTTTAAGGCACTGATATATATATATATATATATTACCAAATTCCCCTTAAGAATTGTTACAGAGTAACGATTAAAATTCTCTCCAGTAGCAAATGAATGTACTCATTCCTTGGTACATTGTCACCCTCCTGTATTAGTGGACATATGGTTTGTTAGATTTTTAATGTAGATTTTTAAAGGTAAATTTTCTTCTACTGAGCAAAAATTTAAAAAATTTTTATGAAGTCCAATTTATCTTTTTTTTTCTTTTATGGACCATACGTTGGTGTCAAGTCTAAGAATTTGTTGCTTAGACCTAGGTCCTGAAGACATTTTGCCTCTTATTCTAAAAGTTTTATCGTATTATGTTTCACATTTAAGGACATTATTCATTCTGCATTCATTGTTGCATGAGGTGCAGGACTTTGGCTGAGATTTATTGTTGTCTGTGGTCCAGCGGCTCCAGTACCATTTGTTAAACAGCCCATCTTGCCTCCATTGAGTTTCTTGTGTGTCTTTGTCAGACATCAGTTGGCATATTTGTGAGCCTCTATTTCTTTGTCCTCTATTATGTTCAGTTGATATTTATGTGCCTATTTCTTTGCAGATACACCCCAGTCTTGATTTTGTGACTATATAATAAGTCTTGAAATTGGGAAATTGGGCATAGAAACTCTCTTGCCTTATTCTTTCTTTTTTTCTTCAAAATTATTTCAGTTTCTCTAGTTCTTCTGCCTTTCCCTGTAAATTCTAGAATAATCTTGTCTATATCTACAAAAGTTCTTGCTGGAATTTCGGTAGGAATTCTATTAAACTTGTGTATCAATTTGAAAAGTATTGATATATTTGCTAAATTGAATCTTCCAACCCATGAACACAGTAAGTTTCTCCATTTATTTACATGTTTTGTTGTTTTTTTTTAAGTTTGGGGCATACAAATCCTGCACTTGCTTTTGTTGAATTTACGCCTAAATATTTCTCATTTTTTGACTGATGTGAATGCTATTTTATTTTATTTTATTTTATTTTATTTTATTTTATTTATTTTTGGTACGCGGGCCTCTCACTGCTGTGGCCTCTCCCGTTGCAGAGCACAGGCTCCGGATGCGCAGGCCCAGCGGCCATGGCTCACGGGCCCAGCCGCTCTGCGGCACTTGGGATCTTCCCAGACCGGGGCACGAACCCATGTCCCCTGCATCGGCAGGCAGACTCTCAACCACTGCACCACCAGGGAAGCCCACTATTTTATTTTTAATTTTGATGTCCACATGTTCATTGCTATATAGAGAAATACAATTGATTTTTGTATGTTTACCTTGTATCTTGCAACTTTGCAAAACTCACTTATTATTTCTAAGAGTTATTTTAGATTTTTGGAATTTTCTAAATACACAATTATGAAACCTACAGATAGGGGCAGTTATCTTGATTTCTTTCTGATAAGAATGTCTTTTATCACTTCAATAGATAGAACTTCTAGCACTATGTGGAATAGCTGTAGTAAGAGTGGACATTCCTGACTTTTTCCCAGTTGTAGGGCAAAGCAGTAAATCTCTTAACATATGTGTAATGTTAGCTGTAGACATTTTGTAGATGTCTCTACCAAATTGGTGAAGATCTTCCTCTATTCCTATTTTTCTGAGAGTTTTTATCACAAATGGATGTTGAATTTTGTCTAAAGCTTTTTATGCATCAATTAACATGATCAAATGATTTTACTTGTAAATTTGAGTAATGCACTCTTAGGTAATAGAAAAACAATATTTCTTTTAAAATACCAATAAATAGTATTTTACAATCTTTTTAAGACATACAATATATTGGGATCATTTTCACAGGCCAGTCAAAAGTTCTCTACAAATGCTTATTTATGGCTACATAATTGTTCATAATCGTTCATCATAATTATAGTTTAAAAAAATTCCACTTAATTAGACTTTTAGGTGATTCAGAGTTTTTATTTGTCTTAAATAGAGCTTTGATTCACTATGTGTTTATGTATATATACATATGTATATATGGTATATATAATATATATATATATATTTAATATCTCTGATTATGTCCTTAAGATGAGTTCCTAGAAGTGGAATCTTCTGTAAAGGCACTCATATTTTTAAAATTTAAGATGCTCATTTACATATTTGTATATCTTTAGTTAACAAGTCACTATATTGTTAATGAACCAGTCAGTGAATTATTTTCATGCATGGAATATCAGATTATTTTATGCTCAGTGATCATACAGATACAATGGTTACTGTACCCTCTTTGTGTGTCTATTTATAAATTTATAAGTCTCATGTATCTCTTTATTTGCATCTGTGTTTTCTCTACTAGATAATGACGTTGGTAAAACAGCTATCATGTCATATTAGTCTTTGTATCCTTAGCAGGCAATATGGTGCTTGAAACAAACTTTTTTGTTTCAAATATGTCAAGATACATTTGTTAAATGAGTGTTTTTCTTTAAACTAATATATTTGAATAATTATAAAACTAATAAAATTCAAACTATGAAACACAGTTACTTAAAAATTAACATTTAAATTATTTGAAATAACATTTAAGTGACTTGAAACTCACAATGAAGAAGTAGGCACTAAAAACTGCATGGTAGGGCTTCCCTGGTGGCGCAGTGGTTGAGAGTCCACCTGCCGATGCAGGGGACACGGGTTCGTGCCCCGGTCGGGGAGGATCCCACATGCCGCGGAGCGGCTGGGCCCGTGAGACATGGCCACTGAGCCTGTGCGTCCGGAGCCTGTGCTCCGCAACGGGAGAGGCCACAGCAGTGAGGGGCCCGTGTACCGCAAAAAAACAAACAAACAAACAAACAAAAAACTGCATGGTATATTTTCTTTCATGATATCTTTTTGATATCAATAAATATATCTTTTTGATATCTTTTTGATCAATAAAGATAGAGAAATAGAAAGAAAAGAGACCCAGTGTATCTACGTACGCTTTGGGAGTGCACTTGTCAAAGGGACCAAATTCTAAAAGAGCCCTGGTCAGGATCCCTTCTTATCTGAACAGTATGGGAAACAAACTCAAAAACTGTCCTTTGATAATCTCCTTTTCAGAAATAGTCCCTTCAGAGTAGTTTTATCAACTAATAAATATTTATTTCAAAATGAGTATGATAAAATTTTCAGAACACACACACACACACACACAATTTCAGTCATACTCTCCTCAAAATATCCCAAATCACCCTTTTTGAAATTTGGATGTTACAGAATCCCCCGCCACTCACCTCCAGCTCACTGCGTAAGCTAGACAGTTTCTTCATGTGGCTTATGTACATATTTCGTTTGTTATGTGTTTTCAGGGGACATATTAGTGAATAAATATGAAAAACTTTACAAGTCTTTCATAAGAACTGATAGGAGAGAACCCCATGCAAGAAGGCAAACAATATAGTGAAAGTATTGAATTTTTAAGGATTATCTTGGATTATCTTGCAATGATATGCAAAGTGGACATAGAGGTTAAAGGTGACTAGGTCTCTGAGAAGACTGACCTTAAATTCAAGGCTCAAGTGGTAAGTCCTGAGTAAGGACCATAAAAAGGAAAATATATACATATATAAAGTTTAATAAAGAACAGGTTGTACAGCAGTTTCTTGCAAGGAAATAGGCAATTAAGACAAACATGTCGGCATACTGAACCAGGCAGTGGGAGAAAACTAAGCACTTCCCAGGCTCTTCCCCTCAGAAGTTTTCAAGAATGAATTAAATCTATGTAACCCATTCTGAATGTTTACAGCATATTCTTTGGATTGGCTTTTGGCCATCAGGAGGCGTCCTCACTGGCTGCTTTTCCTGTTCTTGGTGCTTCTTAGGAAAGGAGGAACAGACAGCGCATTGGGCTGAGAGGTACGTATCAGGACAGAAGCTCTCCCGGTGACTTCTGCCCTGTTTCCAGTAGGTAAACAGTCTATGAACTTCTAGCTACTTAGACCTTATATTAATTCATTCCTGAGAGAAAACCATGGACCTTTGCCCATTAGAACATATTTCAAAAACTAGTACAGCAATGTCCAAGTTCCGTAAGTGTCGATTCCCTAGGGTTCCCTATGTGAAAAGGGGAATTGAGTTTTACTCTTTCGGGTGGATTTTCTCTTTAAATTAGCCTTTTTTGGGAGCAGCATTTGATTCTATAAAGTTGGAGGAATGAAGAATAGGGAAAATCAACAACCGTGTTAACCAGATGGAACAGACGGACTTGCCTCACCTGCCACGATGCTCATCCCAGGCTTGCAAGGGAACTGGACAAAAATGACTCTTCCTGGACGTGGCAGGAAGTGGAAAATTACCCCAACCACCTCGACAGTGTTGAAATACCTCGTCTTCAGCTTCCAGCTGTGGGTCTCTCCAAGCTTACTCTCCACTTGCCTTTTTCCGCAGCACTTTACATCCTTGGACCCGAAGCATCGATGCTTACTGCTCATTGTGCTCTGCCTTCCCATCCCCTCGAACATAAGCTCTGGCCAGGCTGTGAGCCGTCCTATAATGTGTCCCAAGACCATAGAACTGTTTTACACACAGTAGGTACTCAATAATTACTACATGAATAAGTGAATGAATAAAGAATCCTCGGCTTATTGCAATATTCGCTATTTTTGTCCACTTTCCCAATGAAAATCTTCCAGTCTCTCATAAGGAAAAATCATTAACCCCTACAGATGCCCAAGGGAGAGTGCGTAACATAGGACAGAGCCATGGGCCAGGCTGAGGGCAAAAAAAACACAACTCTGCACCGGGAGTGAACTTCCATTAGCAGCTGGCCAGTCTCCAAGAAAAGCAACTCTTGCTCAGCTTAAGGCACAAGAGAACTACTATTCATATGTGTTTACAGAAACAGCTGTAAAGGTAGACAAGGGTTTACAGCAGGTGTCAAGCACACGCGCTGGCTGTCATGCTTGGCTGCTACTGTGTTGTCACTGACAGAAACAGGAACCCAAAATAGGGGCTCAGTCATTATGCACTTGGTTTTGTTGTTTTTCTCATCCTGAGTGTGTGTGTGTGCGCGCACGCGCGTGTATGCATTTTCATTTATCCCAACCGACCCCAAAGCGAGCGTGAATGACGGGCAGCCTAGGAGAATGTACGGCCCTATCAAAATCAGAGCCCGAATTTTCTTTCTCTCTTTTTATTTTTTATTTTTTTGTTTAAACAGATGAACAAAAGGTTTTGGGTTTTAATTAAAACCACAGGAAGTGGTGGAAAAACAATAAGCTTCTTTTTGGATGACATTTGAGAGCCTCCTTTCACCTCCCACCCGCCCACCAACGATGTAAGTAAAGGCACTGCTCCTGCATCTCATGCCAGCTCGGGGGCCCTGCCTCCCAGGCTCCATCACAGTGGTCCGAAGTGGGGGACAGGCTCTAACAGAGCGAAAGGACCTTCGGACCGATTTAACACTTTCACATCTTAAATCTTTTCATTAAAATATAAATGCCAAACCTGATATCAAGAGACCCTACAGATTATGCATAAGAAACAAATCACCACCGTTAGTAAAATGTGAGTACTGCCTCTAGCAGTTGATGCTTTTAACCTTCAACCTTCCCTGCTAACTATCGGTGGGGGATTGATGGCGGCTCATGGAATCACAGTCTAGGGCTCGGGAAGAGAAGGAGGCTATAGACGCGTCCAGAGCAGGGTCATCTTTTACTCCGAGCCAGCTCACGTCGGGGGAGCACTGTTCAGATCTCACCTGCTGGAGACCCAGGAACATCAGGTGTGTATCTGCCTGATGGGAAGTGACGGGTCAGGTCAGGTTTCTTAGCAGCGGCACAGGGGAGCCACTGTCCTGCCCGGGGCACCTGAAGAGATGAGGAAAACACGGGGCGAGGGTCTAGGTGAGGATGCAGGCAGAATCTACCTGACACCCCAGGTCACCCCATGCTTCCCTGGTCACACGGGCCTTAGACTAAGAGGTGTAAGGTGTGCGATGATGAGGTGATAAGGGAATTGTTCTTTATTTGTAGAAATCGAAAGAACTTTGATTCTGAGCCTCTATTCAGCAAGACCCAGTAGAAGCCCAGCCATTCACCAGGAATCCAATGCCAGAGGCTCAGTCCTTGCAAGGAATGATGAAGGACCTCCAGGTTTTCTAGGATGAGTCACTGAATCCCAGGTCTCTCTGTGATATATGGAAGACAGAAATCTCTGCTAATGGTGCCAATTTCCTCTGTGCAAAATTCAGCCCTAGCATGTTCTCTCAGGTACCAAAGTGGGAAGATCCAGGGTTCACATTTGTGGAAAGCAGCTACCTCTCTGTTCTCAGGGTCTTATGGGGTTGATTCCCTGCCCTCTACAACAACCCTCCCATCCACCTGGTTCTTTAAAATAAAAAGTCTAGGACGGAAGGTTTTCCCTTGTGGCGCACTGGTTAAGAATCTGCCTGCCAATGCAGGGGACAGGGGTTCGAGCCCTGGTCCAGGAAGATCCCACATGCCACGGAGCAACTAAGCCCATGTGCCATAACTACTGAGCCCACGCACCGCAACTAATGAAGCCCGTGCGCCTAGAGCCCGTGCTCTGCAGCAAGAGAAGCCACCGCAGTGAGAAGCCTGTGCACCACAAAGAAGAGGAGCCCCCGCTCGCAGCAACTAGAGAAAAACCTGCGCACAGCAACGAAGACCCAACGCAGCCAAAAAAAAAAAAAAAAAAGTCTAGGAGGAGTAGGGGTGTCTGCAGGATGGACCACTTCACCTGACCAGAAACCCCCAGTTGCCTAATGCAAAGGTGCCAGGACTCAACAGAACACGGTCCCAACTGAGTTTCCCATAGCAGGAATAAGAGCATTGCTTTTTCACTGTCTTGTTGATGAGGTCTAAACGATAAGACCAAATAATGTATCAATAATCTTAGACACATACAATCAAGATGTTTTTTGTATTTTAGTTGTTGAAATGCCACATCCTATCAAAAGTCCAGGAGTATCTGAAATCCTACTAATTCATCGGCAAAAGGCAGAAACAGGTTTCCATTTCTAAGCTATGGGTTGATAGAAAGGATTTCGTCCTGTACCAGATGCCACCTCCAAGAAATTCTGATTTAATTGTCAGGGAGGGAGTGGGCTTGGCATCGCTCAAACGACCTCTTGGGTGCCTCTCCTGTGTGATCCGTGCAGGAACCACGGATCAGGAAAAACCATGAGAGGAAGGAACATAAAGAAGACACTTCTCCAGGGCGCCCGCCCCTCATCTTTAACTTTTAACCAAAATTGTCAGGGGAGCACACTTTACGAACCCACTATGTTATGGACACTTACAAAATGAATTTAATAGGGAATGACAGGCAAAGCTGGAAAAAGATTTGCTTCATTTGATATAGTAAAAAGAAATTTCCACTGGAGTTCCTTTAATAGCAGGCACCTGGGTAATGAGCACCCGCTCTCAGCAGTGGTAGGAACACCCCACGCTGAGAGTGAAGGTGGCTCAACTCCAGGGCCAGTGGAGTTGAAGCTGTAAGAAACCAGGGGCAGACGGATGAAGAGACGTGGGCTGAGCATCCTTAACAAGGGTGAGACAGACACAGTCCGACTCCAATGCCCTGGACCAGGCAGGAGGGAAAATACCCAGTATATGCCCAAAACCCAGGCAGAAAAGAACCAAATAAGCAACCTTGCTTCCCAGTGTGCATAACTGTAGCTGGGAGAAGGGGAGGGAGGCAGCAAGATCAAACACAGCGGGTTTCTGACATTATCAAACTTGCAGAGAAGCAGCCGGGATTGTTTTCAAATCGTCCAAGTTCTTGAGGCTGGACCTATTTCCGTCACGTGTAGCTATAGCTGGATATTTTTGGACCTGGTTGTAAGTGAGACTGAGTTTGCTATTAAAGAGTTTATCCTGGAAAGTTGGGATGAAGTAAGACAGGTAGGAACAGACAAGTACAATAGTTAAAATATGATCTAACTATATTCTGCTTCCTATGTCCCAGACTGGTTGGTGGACAAGTTGTCACCTGGAAATGCTACAAATGTGCAAATTTTTTAAAAAAATTAAAAATAAGTAAGTAAATAAATCTCTGGCCAAAGCACCAGGAAAGAGGCAGCCTAGCTGAACAGAAACCATTTAGACAATAACTGTTCCATTGCAGCCAACCCCACAGGAAAACCAAAGCTTGACACAGCTCCTGCCAGCCAGGTTGAGAGGCAGCCTGGACTTCCACCTCCTGGGCTGTAACAAGGCACTCCAACTCCTTGCGGGGTGTTCTCAGGGGAGGCCAAGGGCAGAGTGATAACCTACATTCCTGCCAGGTTGTGACAACTTAGATGACATGGACCAATTTCTCAAACAATACAAGCTACCACAACTCACCAAATATGAAATAAATCATTTGAATAACCCTACATTTATTAAGGAAAATGAATTCATAATCTACAAACTCCCAAAAAGAAGAAATCTCCAGACCAAGATGGTACCAAAGGAGAATTTTAACACCAGTTCTACACAATGTCTTCCAAGAACTGGAAGAGGTAGGAGAGATCCAAATTCATTTTATGATCCTGGTGCCACCTTGATACCAAAACAAAGATGGAAGGAAGGAAGGAAGGAAGGAAAGGAAGGAAACTACAACACTCGTAAAATGCAGCAACTCTTAACAAAACATTATCAAAAAGAATTCAGCAATACATTAAAAACAATTATATACCATGAGCATATATCAAAAGATGCAAGGAAGTAGTTTCAATGTATGAATATCAATCAATGTAATTCACTATATTAACAGGTTAAAGAAGAAAAATTACATGATAACATCAATTGATGAAGAAAAAGGATGTGACAAAATTGAGCACCTACTCATGATAAAACTCTTCCAAAAAAAATGGAATAGACACCTAGGAGGTGATGGAGAGAGATCTAAGCCTCTTTTTTTCACTGCTTCTGCATGTACGTGGAGTTCAGTTTTGATTTTTGGACACTTATGACCATTTGATTTAACTGCCTTTCTGATTTCTCCCTATTTTCTGCATATTTGTAGTTACCCGAGAACCAATTTTCATCTACAACAGCTCACAGTAACTCGTTCAAACTCTCCTTTTTGTTGTGCTGGAAAGATCCAGGACCATGTTTACGATAGACGAAATTGCCCTATGCATGTGTGTTCTTTTCAGTTTGGCTCTGGGCTTGGTGTGATGAGCTGGCATAATCTTACAGCTGGTAACACTTTAACTTGTCAAGTTCCACCCAAATTAATTTATAGACAGGGGAAATAAACAGAGTCCCAATTAGGTTGGAGCGCTGGAGCAGTTCAGTGGCAAACACCTATTCAATTATCCAGGTGGGCTGAAGAACACTGACTTACCAGGCGCAATGCAGATTTTGAGACTGCTTTCCTTTTTTAGTTTTAAAGGTCCTCATACTTTTGGAGAGGAAATTGTGTGCTGTTTGAAGTCCAGATTTTCAGAAACCTTAGTTTTCTCAAAGCCACAGCCTCAAAAGAGAAATGTGGGATGTTGATGTTTATTGAACTGAAAGGTCCATGTAGACTTCACCACATAACTCTAAAAACCTCTTGAAGTGGGAGTAAACAATTATTTTCAAAATTTAAGATAAAAGGTGAATATTGGTTTGCCAAATTTGAGACTAGAGACATTTTCATAAATACTGGATGACCCCTGCAACTTTGGGAAACCAAACACTGACTACAAGGAAAAAAGTCAGAATATGAAATGTATCTAAATGCTTCCTTTCAATTCAATAAAACTCATGGAAGAAATAATTCCTAGAGAAACTCTGATCCACATGTTTATCGCTTAGTTTTTACTCTTTATTTTTATTTATAGGGAACTTAAGTGCATTTTCCCCTTGCTATCTGCTGGCTGCATATTCATCTGCTTGGAATAGCCCATGAAATCCAGCAGCCTGAATAGTTAATACCTTCTGCAGTAGCATGTCAATATGAAAAAGAAATTTTATTCATTTGGATTTGGGACTAAAATAGGTCAGTTAGCCTTTTCATTTCTTTTGAGTATCCAATAGTCATGACATTTTCCAATTCCCAAATCTGGCAAACCAATATTTAATTTTGCATTAACTGCTCATAAACGTGGCTTCAGGGTTTCTGACCTTGGACTTTATATTTCCTCCCCTTAACCCTGCAGGTGAATAGGGTCTGGATGTCCTCTCTTCCTAACTTCGGGAATGACTTTTTTTTTTAAAGAAAGTCACTATACTTGGATAAGTTCTCGTAGATTTCAGGCTAAAAGCTACTCTTTTCTAACTAAGGCCCTCGCACTGACCCCTAAACTCAGTGCCATGTCTTGACCTAAGGAGAAGCTAATGAGGAAATTTAACCCTGCTGCCCTGGGCACCACTGCTCCCATCAATCAGGTACTCAGCAGCCCACAGGTCTTAGGGTGAGTTGTGTGGTCATAAAAATAAAATAAAAATAATGTGATGAAGCTTGCCATGAAAAATTGTCTCAGAAAAATGAACTAGCAGTTGCTAGAGCTGTCAGACTACTTAAAATAAGTGGTAAATGACACTGTCATCTAAATATGGTTTATTGGCATCCTGACCAGTTAGGCTCACTGCAGAAGTATTGGCTTTATTTTAATCCCAATAACTCTGTCACTGATTAAGTTTTAGTCAGTGGTACGTGTTGATTTTTGGCAGCCAGCCATGACAATTTCATGGTGGTTTCAGTTTTATTGCTTCATATCATTATTTTTTAATCTGTTACCCCTGGGGCTCTAAAAAGCAGATACTTTACTTTTAACTCACATAATATGAAAACATTGCTAAGTTTCCTACCAAAGAGAACTGCACGTCTATGTCAGAGGGGAGCATGCAAGCTCTGGTGGACATCTGATTCCCCCAAGCCCCTTGCCTCTGCTCTGGGGTCTCTGTGCTGCATCTTAGGCTTCTTCTCCAGTCAGCTTGAACATGCACCAGCCAGTGGAGCTGGGCTTCTGTCCTTGCCTTGTTTTCACCCACCTTCCATGCTACAGCAGAGAACTGAGGACACGAGAATTCAGAACTCACTCTCCTCCCTGAAGTTGGGACCATTTACAAGGTGTTAAAAGCTTGTTGACTTCTGATACCAAAAACAAAACAGAACAGAACTTCAGGATGAAGGAAGAACGTTCTGAACTTAAAAGCAAAAAGCCTATGTGCTGAGACAAGATGGCACAGACTCACCTTTCCCTTCCCCCCTCCTCTAAATACTGTGAGTACCTTAGGAATAAGTCCTCAGAAAATCACCCAAGGACTCTGAAAGGTAGGGAGAAGATGGACGGACAGAGGCCTCAAGATTTGAGGAAGAACAGAGCAGGGAGTTTCCTGGATGCTGTTTTTGGGGTTTTGGGGGAAGTTTATTTTTTTTCTGGAGTGGGTACTGGAGCAGCCTGCAGCCCAGAATCGTGAACTGATAGAGAAAAATGAGCAAATAACAAAACCAGAAAAGCCTCTCTCTGTCCAAGAGTTGGGGAAGGGGCCGCACAGCAGAAATCTGATGCCCACCAGGGTGGTGGCATCAGCAAGGCCACCACCACCACACAGGGTCAGTGGCAGAGTTAGAAGAACCCAGCCAGGGAGCCCTAAGCTGCCCCAAATCCCCAGGGCCAGGGTCAGCAGAGTCCAGTGGAGACCTATCCCCCATACCCAGGGCAACAGTGACCTCATCTGCTGGCCCCTGTGCCACAAACTGGGCCCTCCACCCAGTGGCAGAAAGCAACCCAGGTCTGGTGTTCTTTGACGTCAGACCCAATGGCACCAGCAGCCAGGCAGCATTGACAGGGTTTCTAGAGCCTCAATGTCACCAGGAGAATGAAGCTGACCACAATAACATTTAAAGGGCTCTGAAAATAATACTAAATTGTCACTGGAACTACAGATCTTAAAAATAATTCAGGGCCTACACCCTAAACCCAAATAGAGTACTGCAAAATAGAAGACTTAAATAGAACAAAAAATCTCCTAACGTAATATCTAAACTATTTAAGATATTGAAAAATCACCAGTGATATGAAGAAACAGGAAAAATACAACTCCAATGAGATAAGAAAATCAAATGACCCCCAACATTGAGGTAATTCATATGCTGGAATCATCCAACAAAAATTTAAACAGTCATCATAAAATTGTTAAACACATAATTGTCTTCAATCATATTAAAAAGTAAAAATTTATGGCAAATAAATACAATTTAAAAAGAGGACCCATATGGAAATTACGGAATTGAAAAATATAGTAATCAAAATTAAAGCTCACTAGATGGTCTAAATAGTAAGTAAGTAATAGTAAGTAAGATAGTAAGTAAGTAATAATAGTAAGAGATGACAAAGTGCAGAAACACAGAGCATCACAGAATGTGATAAAGATAAAAATAGATATTAATAAAACTAAAAACAGAAGTAATAGAGAAACCATTGTAACAAAAAGCTGATTCTTTGATAAAAATAAAATATCAATGAAATCAATTAATCTCTAGCAAGGCTGACAAAAATAAAAAGAGAAAAGACATAAACTACCGATATCAGGAGTGGAGTAAAAGATACTGCTACAGATCCTTCAACCAATAAAAGGATAACAGGGGATTACTATGAACAACTTTATGTTTATAAATTCAGCAACAAATCTTCCTCAACCACAAATTGCCAAAGCTCACTCAAAGAGAAATACACCAGAATAGACCTACAACCAAGAAAGAAATCTAAATGTATCCAATAGCCTCTTGAAAAGAAATCTCCATGCCCATATGGTTACACTGGAGATCTTTACCAAATAAAGAATTAACAGCAATTTTACACAATCTGCCAAAAACAGACTAGGAAGGGGCATTTCCCAACTCATTTTATAAGGCCATTATCTTCTTGCTAGAAAAAATTATACATATATAGGCAGTACAAAAAAAGAAAACTTCAGACAAATATATCTCATGAAGTTAGTTACAGAATTCCTCAACAAAATATTAGCTGATTGAATTCAGCAATGTGAATGAACTATAATGTACCATAAATAGATAGGACTCGTTCTAAGGATGCAAGGAAGTCTGGTTCAATTGACAATCATTAGTGTAATCTAACATAAAACTAATGAAGAAAAAGAGTATAATCATATTATGTGAAACAGAAAAAGTATTTAACAAAATTCAACAGTTCTTGATGATTTTTTAAAAATATCAGCTTACTAGGCATAGAGGGAACTTCTTCAACTCGATAAAGAGCATCTACAAAAAACCTATTGCAAATGTCCTACTTAATGGTGGAAGACTGAATACTTTCACTCTAAGATTGGGAACAAGACAAAAATATCCACTCTCACAATGGTTATTCAACAGAGTTCTGGAAGTTTTAGCCAGTACAATAAGATAAGAAAAATAAATAAGAGATCTACAAATTGGAAACGAAGATATACAACTATCCCTATTTACATAAAACATGATCTTCTATGCATAAAATTCCAGGGAATTCACAACTAATACAACAAACCTAATAATTTACCACAAACCATCCAGGACTAATAAGTGAGTTCAGCAGGGTTGGGAAATACAAGTTCAATACAAAATATCAACTGCATTTCTCTATACTAACAATTAGCATGCAGAAACCAAAATTGAACTTGTGATACTATCTAAAAGCACTCCAAAGGAAATGAAGTACTTAAGTTTAAAACTATCAAAACATGAACCAGATCTGTATCCAAAAAATTATGTAATACTGTTTTTTTAAAGGAAGCCCTAAATAAACAAAGATATGTTGTGTTCATACATTGGACATTTCCACAAACCAAAAATATCAATTGTCCCCAAACTGATCTGTTAAGTTTAATGCAATTGCTAACAAGATCAAAGAAATGTAATTTATAGATATACACAAACTTATTTCAACATTTATATGCAAAGAAAAAGCCCTAGAATAGCCAAAATCATTATTCAAAGGAACCATAAAGTGACAAGCATTCTTATCTATATTAAGGCTCTCTTTATAGCTGAATTAATCAAGACAGTGTGGCCCAAAGATAGATGCATAGATCAATGGAATAAAATAGGGAGCCCAGAAGTAAAACCATGCAAATATGCCCAACTGATTTTTGACAAAGACAGAAAAGCAATTCAAAGGAGAAAAGATAACCTCTAAATGAATGGTGTTGGAGAAATTTGATGGCTATGGGCAAAAATATGAACCTTGCCCTAAATCTATTATACATTTAATACAAAAGCAACTCAAAACAGACTATAAAATCCAGAAAAGATTGTTAATATTTATTTTCTCTTTGCTCCACCAGGATTACCTAAACGGTGCAGAAAGAATGATGCTTACCCCAGTACAGATCTGTGTCTCCTCTACAAACGAACAGTTTCAGTTTCCAGAAAGTTCCATTGTCTCCCTTTTATCTACAACATTCTTCCTCTCCTCTCTCTCCTCCTGCACCTTGTTAGCCCCCAAGGATGGGAGGTAAGGAAGACACCTCCAACCACACCAGGATGGGATGAGAGCTGTGTTCTTCTAGCCCTCAGCTCCCTTGAGCCCCGTTGTGGTGGTCCCTTCCCATCCTGTGTCCATCAGATGTCCTCCTCCCGTCTGACCTCCTCAGGACTGGGCACCTCCACTCACCTCTCTTTCCCTTCTGCACCTAGGAGAGTACCTGAAATACAGTCAGTGTTCAATCCCTTTGGCTGCATTGATTTCTACAATCAATTTGCCCAAAGATTTAAATGAACTCTCTGTGGTTTGCTTTCATTTGAACTATTTGATTTCGGGGTGAACTGAGATAAAGTCAGAGACTAAGACTGAGGGAAACAGAGATTTACCAAACCTAGTAGCTTATAGACACTAGTTGTTAAGCAGTAGACTTTTGAGTCAGAAACACAAGAATTTCAATTTTATCTCCACCACCAAGTACATGTGTGATCTTAAATTACTGAAATTCTCTTAGCCTCAGGGGTTTCTATACTTTAAATTGGGGTAGTAATAGTGACTACTTTATAGTGTAAAATTCAGTAAAATTATCCATTGATTTGATTGTGATTATTACCATATTATTCCATCATTTGAAAGATTAGATCTCTTCAAGTGCTGTGGCAATATAAAATGATACAATTGGATTTATATCTATCTATGGTGGATCTATATAACATCTATGTCTGTACAAATGATAATTTTTGATCATAAAGTTTATCTCATTTTAGTCTCAACATTCTGAGGTATATTTTTTAGACATATATATTGCATGTGGGGTTTTGTGGGTTTAAAAAATGATAAGCCAACATCCATTTATTTCTGAAGGTGACTATTTGTTGTTTAATTAGCACAGATATCTCTGAAAAAAGCTGATATGAAAAATTATGTCTTTTCTTCACTGACTCATGTGAAACACATTCTTGAGTTAGTACATTACAGCACATTTAGATTTCCTTGTTACTTGTTACGATGTTGGCACTTAGCTCATGGTTAACACAAAGTACTTGTCACCATTAAAAATAACAAGAACATTTGTTAAAATTGTGGAACTAATGACTGCCACCCATTAGTTCTCTGCAACGGTGCAACCTCACAGGCTGCTCTGGATTCAGGTACCCAATTTTGGTAAAAATCTCTTTTCCGTGTTCATTTCACTAAACAAAGCTAGAAAGTTTTCCTCCCCTTTCTCTTCATTGCCTACAATGAGTCCACTTGCCAGAACCAATAGACTGACTTCAAGTAGAATTTTATATTAGTAGTCATGTCTTATCACTTATACTCTAGTACATTAGCCTCTAGAAGGAAGATGATGTCCCTAGATTATACCAGTTCTCTCTACTGAGGAGAAGATTAGAAACTGTGATTGCCTATTTTTTATAGACTTCAAGAAATACCTTGGAACTTGACTGCAAGATTGTCCTCTAGGACAAAGGGTCTTTCTCATCCTCCTAGGACAAGCTATGTTCTATGCATTTCATTCACGAATTTGCCTCTCAAGCTGATGCTCACCGGCTTATGTTTATAGGAATTCCTGCTCATTTTAATAAAAGATATGTAATGATAACATAATTCTTAATAAGTTATTGATACTTGAGATGACTCACTCTTGCTCAACATAGATTAAAGCTATAACATCCCATTCCATCCACGCCATAATTTGATACCTGCGTAAAGGTAAGTTAATGCTTTGTGATCCTGAAGTCCATGTGACAGGGTTAATGCCCCATTTCTCCCTTGCTATGAACTTTACAGAATAAGACTAAGAACGTTCTTATCACCAAAGACAGCTATGAAATCCCACACAATTTTGTTTTTTTTTGTTTTTTTGTTTTTTGTTTTTTGCACTTACCAACACCATGTTGCTACATTTGGATGGGAACAGTATTCTGTAGTTAGTCATGTACGCACTGATTGGAACCAAACCGACTACCATTCTCTTAAGAAACCTGAGCCAGTGCCGGGACCGACTCTGTACCACGTGGGAGCATCTTGTTTGTAGGCTCAATCCTTCAGCACGTGAGTTGTTCAACGTGGAGCTGGGGCGACACTTCCCGGCACAGACTGTGTTGAGACGTGACCTCCTCCCTGGAGGTCTGGAGACTGTGGCTGAGCAAACCGGCAGAGGTGGAGGAGAACAAGGCCCTTCTGTGAGACAGCTGCACGGGTGAGGCCTCTGTCGGGTCCTCAGGCAGAGGGAAAGGCAGCTCTCGGCTGGAGATGGGCTTTCCTGGAATTCTGCCATGGAGGCCTCTGGGCTTCGTAGTGTCTGAGTGGGATTGGGCTTCTTGGAGCCTCTTGTTTCCAGTTGCCAAGACATCCAAAGGCTGTCCATTCCACAACCCTTAATCCACTAATTATCAGTGACCTATCTCATGCAAGAACCACAGCTACCACATAGCCAAACATCTCACTGTCTTGTGTTGTGTCCTGACTTGCCACAGAAGCATCCTTAGAAATGGTCGTGCTGCTCCATATGGAAGGTACCACCACCTACTTACCACCAGCAACAGGTTCTTCATCGCTGCTGGACACAGAATAGCTCAGACCCACAATCCTCCTTTGAGGTCTGCTTTCCAGGGTCACACAGTGTTTTAGCCTGGGTTCCCCAGAAACCAGAGCCAGAGCAAAGGCTTCTTCACTCCTATAAGTCCTTTAGGGCCGCGGTCCCAGGAGACAGGAGTGAGGGAAGACAGCAGCGAGGTGGGGCAGGAGGAAAAGGTGACAGAAGCGTGCATTTCCCAGCGGCCCCTGCTTGGTGTGGGCACTACTTAGGTTTGCTGGACCATCTCCTGGAGAGACGGAGAAAGGGCCTCCTCCAAGCTGTCTGTCTGGGGTAAGAAGAGAAGAGAATCTGACCAGCTCCAGTCAACAGTTTGTCACCTGTGACATGAATTCCCTGGCACTTCTGGGCTGCGTGTGCATTGGTGGCCCATCTCATGCCTCTGTGTCAACCAAGAAGCCTAAAGGCAAGAAGTGTGAGTGCCTCAGAGGCCACTGAGGGCCACTTGCTGCTAGACACCTGCAGGGGACAAGGAAGGCCGTGGAGCAAGGGCAGGTGGGCGGGGACCCGGGTGTGCGTGGAGGTGTTGATGGGGCCGGTGTGGACGTCCTCCGTGTCCCTCTTACATGTGCACTGCTGGGCACGGGGCCTAGGTCTGGAGCCCATGCCCATATGCTCTTCAGTAAGCCAATTAATACATAGGTGATTATGGGGAGGAGGCCAGGAAGTAACAAATACTTCATTTTAAAGCAACCCATCCCGCTTTTCTTTTTCTATCACAGACCGTCGTTGGGCTCAGGCCCCAAACTTTACTCAGACTCTTGTAGATGATGAGTGATACCAGGGACGCCAGTAGATGATGAGTGATACCAGGGACGCCAGGGGGATGCTTCCTACGCATCCCGTTTTCTCATCAATAAAGTGTGTAAGTTGTTTGTGTGTTTGGCACGAGGGAGAATGTCCACCTTTGTATTGCAGGGGCTGCTAATCTAATTTGCGCAGCCAAAGAATGGTCTCTGTGATCTAATTCTCAATCTACTACAGGATTGAGATGAAGACCAAATCATCTTAGAGGATCTAATAATCTTGTTTCGATCGATCGGTTTCTGAGGCAGTATCCTTTGGTTGAGACTTTTCAGATAAGTAAAGAAAATTAGGTTGAAAGCAAAATGCGTCTTTCTAAAATGCGGCTTGCACGCAGCCTGCTCTGGCCCGGGGCAGCTGGGCAACCTCTCCTGGGGGTGTTTGGGGCCCATGGAGGGGCAGTTACTGTACTCAGCCAAGGCCACCGCTCAGCGGCTCTATGGAGAAAACGCTGCGGTTTCTCCCATTGACTGCCTGAAATAAAATAATCTATGATGCATGAACAAGTCTAAATGAAATAATAATATCCTTAGCAGTGAAAAACGGATTGGTAATACAGTAATTGAGCAGATTTATTGCCCTCTCCTTGAGCCAGCCTGCTGAAACAGCCGGCTATTTTATTTAATCTCATATCAGAGGAATTACTGGCTGGTAATCCACTGTTAAACATCATTTAGAATGATGGATGAAAATGTCAGCTTTTCCAACATAATCAATTCATATCTCATTAGCACATATTATTTATGATTCTCATAATGGGACCTGCAGGGGTCTCCAGGGGAAGATGGAGACCTCAGCTGTTGTCGAAATGAGATGAGATATACTGTAGCTTATGAGTTAATAACTGCATATAAAAAAATACTTCTCCACAGTATTGATTGTTCTTCCCATTTTACGAATGAATTGAGTTACTGGGCTGCCAGGTGCTGTGTATGGCTGTGGATTGTGTGTCCAGCAGTACCATCACCGACGCTTTGGAGGGCTAATAATGTAGTTCGAATATTTTCAATGAAAGATTTGCTCAAACTATTTTTAAAATGATAAAATGATTTAGGAGAAGTTTCCCCTATGCTAGGAAAGCCAGCCCTTGAATGTCAAGTACAAGAACCCCTCTGCGGCTGCTGCTAAGGATGGGGCCCTTGCTTTCCCCTCACCACCTATGAAGATAAATCGACATCTTCCTGCAGCTCCAGCCCGGTTGCTTTTTAAGGATGCTCTCTACCCCGTGCTGCCTCCAAGACCAACGAAAAGCAAACCTTGATTCATGGACTTCATGCCCCTGATGGCACATCGGTAATCACGGTTACCGTGTCAACTGCCGCCACAATTAAAGGACATTTGAGAATCATTTTATGCTTCAGCTCATAAACATCAATAAAGGAAAATGAGTAATAAATGACTGTCTAGAGTACAAAGGACCAGCTCATATTTCAGATGAAAATGAAGACAAAATGTAGCTTTTATTTGCCTGTGGAATTCCCATTAACTGCATCACTGACAAGAAAGAACTGGATCAATAGCTGGCCGGCCGCAGAAAACCGTTTCTGGCTGTTCAGCGGCCAATGCAAAAGGAAAACTGTCATATTGTGATCTTTATCAGGTAATCTTCATTACACTGGACCAATGATATATGTATATGCCGGTCAGCTAGGGGCACTTCTAATTCTTGGTCCTATTTGTGGTTTGAGTGCAGAGGGATCACAAATTATTTGTTTACGGTGATGAAAAATCTTCGATGTTCATTCCTTTTATTCTTTTTATAGGTAATCCATATCTGGGAACTTGCTCTCAAGGACTCCTTTATTCACTCAGGATTTTTAAGAAATATTGTATCAAAGGTTACCTTCCTATCTCCTCCGAGGGAAGAAGAACCCGCCAGGACAGTGCTGGGCTTGATAGAGCGATTTGTAAGCTCCTTCCCCACGCTCTTGAAAAGAATTCTGCTTTCTTTGTGAGTTGCTGTTCTCTCTTCAATTGCACAGGAAGTGCTGCTAGCCATCCACAAGGAATAGAAACGAACACCTCCTGTGGCATGCAAATACAGCAAAACTTGTTCCTTTTGCATTCTGTGTGCCTGCAAGAAAAAAAAAGAAAAAGAAAAGGGTGAGAAGTAGGATCAGCCATTTCAGGAAGAACCCTTCCACCTGAAAGCCAAGCTAATGTGAAGGAATTCGATGTTGTTTATCAACAGTGGTTCAGTTAAATGGCGTCCAAGGAGGCAACCCGTAGAAGGATAAGTTAAAGAGGAGAACAGGTGGGGGAAAAAGACACAACATTCCCTAGGAGACAGGATGGAAGGTGGCAACAGCGTTACTAACAGTTACATAGAGAGCAATTCTAACGTTTCCCCTTGATGGAAACCTTTGATACTGATGGATCCTGATGTGCTTTTCAAATGTCATTACATCCTTAAGAATCTTTTCAAGGGAAATTGAACTGGATGACCCCTTGTTTAGGTTTCTCACCAGTGTGGATTTCATGAATTCAATGGAGTAACCTATCAGGTCCTATAGACCCATCTCAAGGACGTTTGCATGTCTGCCTTTTTTATTCCTTGAGATTACTTCTTTTCAGTATTAAAATGCCTCTGTTACACACATACCTCCTCTCTTCTTCTTTTTTTTTTAACCACCAATGGCTAAATTGCATTCCTACTGGACTAATATAAATTTGACACCATTGTCACATTTCTCCTGCAACGGAAAATGTATTCACTTCCTCTTGAATGTGAAACTCTGAAAGTTAGGAATGTAGAGGAGAGAAAAGCTTAAAATATGATTTATATAAGAAATATAGTAGATGGTCTTTTAAATTATATATTTACTAAGTGATTTGCCAACAAAGGATCCTATCGTGGAATCTCTAGAAGGTTTTCTTCTTTTCATACCTAGCAGTTTGGCTCAGCAGTCTTTTTTTATTTTTCAGGTGTCAGTGATGTAAGAACAGTGGTAGGTGTGAGGTTGGGGTATGTTGTCACTTCCTCTGTGTTCTCAGGGAAGTGATTCTCTAATTAACAAGGGCAGTTTAATCAGTTTTCAGACATAGTTTCTGGAACATCAAAAGACCCACAAGAATGACTTTCATGGCTTTTCTTGGGTTTTTCTTTTAGGAAAAGGAATCATTACATAAAGCTTCTTGCAATCAGACCTGCATATCCCACCTGCCATATGAATTATTTCAGAAACCAAGAGAACTACATTCAGAACTAGAACAGAACAGCCAAATGGACATGTGGGTTTTAAAGGTTCTCTCACTCTTTGCCATTCATGCATTTACCCCACACTCAAGATAAATGAATAAGTCTAATCACCACTATGAGATTCAAATAGGCCCTTGGAGAATTTATGTGGCTTATTCACTCCATCATTGTTTTTAGGAAAGACACTTCTCAGTCAGATTAATACTCAACAGTTAAAACATTTGACTGCCAAAAGAAGTCAATGAAACCAAAGAAAAAAGCAATTGAGGACCATTGTACATCGCTGGTGGAAATGTAGAATTGTAGAATGGTGCCGCTACTTTGAAAAACAGTTTGGCAGTTTCTCAAAATATTAAACACAGAGTTACCGTGTGACCCAGCCATTCCACTCCTACATATCTACCCAAGAGAAATGAAAACATAAGTTCACACAAAACCTTGTACACCAATATTCATAGCAGCATTATGTATAATGGTCTCAAAGTAGAAACCCAAATGTCCATCCACTAATGAATGGATAAACGAAATGTGGTTTCTCTATACAATGGAATATCTTTTAAAAGGAATGAAGTACTGATGCATGTTACAATGTGGATGAACCTTGAAAACATTATGCTAAGTGAGAAAAACCAGACGAAACCACATATGGTGTGGTTGCCTTTACATGTAATGTCCAGAATAGGCAAATCCTAAAGACAGAAAGTAGAATAGTGGTTGCCTGGGATAATGAGGAGGGGAGAACGGAAAGTGATAATTAACAGATAAAGTGGTTTCTTGTTGGGGGTGGCGGGAGGTGATGACAGTGTTTTGGAATTAGATAGTGGCAATGACTGCAAAACTCTGAATATACTGACAACCCCCGAACTGCACACTTTAAATGGGTGAATTTTATGCTATATGAACTATATCTCAATAAAACAATAAATTTAAAATAATTCAGGGCAAAATAAAACACTTTGGTGGCATAAATATGTGTAACATCAATGAGCATCGCTACCATTTAGTGCTGGCACAGGTGACTCCCAGTTTCTTTTCTATCACAGCTCCACATATCATAGGGAAAATGTCCTTGTGGCCCCAGAACTCAGGATTCACAGTCAGTCAGTCAGCTGGTCAATCTGTCAGCCAACAGGTCATAGCTACTGGGCACCCCCTGAGCATGGGTTTTAAAGATAGGAATTCACAAGACAGGACGTATCAGTGACCAATTATGATGAAGCCATGCAGTTAATAGAGTGTGGAAAACAGGTAGACAGAAGTCACACCACCTCAACCCCTTCCTTGTTGGGAATAACACAGCTTCATGGAAATCCAAAGCAAACTCGTTTTAGGGAAGGTTGGGTGGGGTCCCCTGAGGAAGGAAAAAAATCGTGGTTCAACCTGCACAGGCATGGGTAGAAAAACCCGGGTCCTAGAGCCCACGTTGGGTAGATAAAAACCCTCCACTGAGCTATCTGCATCTAATTAAATTAACTTTCATTCATGTTATTTCAGTAAATGAACACCTAATCAGCATCTGCTCTGGGAAGAGCCCTGTGCCCAATATGCTGAGAAGAAGGCTTGTTTAGACTGAGCCTTGTAGTGGTTCATGATTTGGCTGAGACTCCAAAATGTGTGCGAGAATGCAGAAAGAAGCCTCCCGGTTCTGGACTGAAACTCTATCTGTGCCCCTTATTGGTTGCGTCAATAATATTTAGTGACTCACCCTCTGTGAGCGCTAACTTTCTCATTATTTACAAAGTGGAGCTAACGTTATCTATCCCACTTATCCCTGTAGAATCGGTCTCATGGTCAAATGAGACAATGAATAAGGATTAATTTTACTGGAGAAACAAAATACGCAGTCAGAAGCATTTTCTTTGGCTTCTGGTGATAAAATGGCTTTCAGGAGCATGATAAGAGGTGTGATCTGTACGTGAAAGATGGAAAGATTTTTCTAGCTAAAAACTATTCTATGCACAGAAGAGGTGTCAGTCTGTTTGGGCTGCTGTAACAAAATACTATAAACTGGGTAGCTCATAGTCAACTGCCTCATGGTTCTGGAGGCTGGGAAGTCCAAGATCAAGGTGCCAGAAGAGTCGGTGTTGGTGAGAGCCTGCTTCCTGGCTTGTGGACGACCCCCTTTTTTGCTCTGAGGTTCCTTTATAGGAGCACTAATTCCATTCACGGAGCTTCCCCCTCATGACCTGAGCACCCGCCAAAGGCACCAGCTCCAACACCATCACACTGAGGATGAATGAATATGAATTTTGGGGGACACAAACATTCAGACCAGAGCAAGAGGGTGGGGATGTCACAAGCAAAAGTAAAAATAAAGGAAGGTACATGAAGTGTTTTCAGTGGATTAGGCAGCTTTGCTATGAAACAACCAAATTTCAGCAGCACGCATTTCTCAGCATTCATTGCATGCTCACTCATCCGACAGTCAGCTAACGTGGCTCCCTTCACGAGTCTGACCCTGGACCCCGTGTTTAGATGGGGTGGCAGTGGCTGCTCAAGACTTGACTTCTCATCGCAAAAGCAGAAGTTCAAAGAAGGCAGCCTAACCGTGGAGACACATTTCAACGCTCTGCTTGTGCATCTAAATCTGCCAGTGCCCAAGGGCCAAAGCAAGTCACATGACTCAGCCTGAAATGCATTCTGCCACCACAGGACCAAGGCAATCATATTGACCCACACAATACATTAGAAAGGAGTAAAGAATTAGGAACAATTGTTCTACCTACTGCAGCTGGCTTGGCCAGGGGAATGGTAAGCATACTGTCTATAAGATATTGTAGCTTAAAAGCCAACATTGAAAAATCTTCAGTGACTGAATAATGAAGACAGGATTTGGTGAAAATTGAGTCAATGAAGATTTTCAGATAGGAGCTGATTTTAGGGGAGTGGACGAATTAAAACAGAACGACTACCTGGATTCCACTAAAACAGGTGTCCAGCCATCCTGGGATATCTAGTTTCTGCAACTTCCCAGGAGACCGTATCTCTCTTTGCTACATAACCCAGACCACAGGCTGGGTATCCTTACCTCACTCAACTGCACTTTCAAGTTATTTGAACCTGTCTATTCGTTGGACCCACCCAGAAAAACTCCAACACAAGATTAATGTAATAGTCGCTAATTTCCATGAAAATATGTTAGTTTTCTAGTGCCTGTGTAACAAATCAGCACAAACGGAGCCATGCAGAACCACATCCACTGATCATCTTGCAGTTTCTGTGTCCGCAGTCCAGGGCAGAGAGGCAGATTCTCCACTCAGTGTCTCACGAGGCCAGAGTCTCACTTGGCCTGGAGTCTGGAGTCTCTGAGGGAGAATCTACTTCCGGGGTCAGGTTGTGGGCAGAGCTTGCTTCTGTATGGATGTGGACTCTGGTCCACTGGGCTCATCTTCAGCTTCTAGAGCCTCCTGCATTCCTTGGTTTGTGGTCCCCTCCACCTTGAAGGCAGTGCCAAATTTGCCTCCTACTTCAAATCTCTGCGACTTTCTTCTGTCTCGACTTTATGGGCTTGTGTGGTTACACTCGGCTCATCCACATAACCCAGGATAATCTCCTATTTTAAGGTTAACTGATAACCACCTCAGGTATGTCTGCAAAGTCCCTTTTGTCTCATAAGGTGACCTACTCACAGGCATAGTACCTCATCACACAGGGATTAGGACATGGCCTCTTCTAGAGGGACCCCAATTCTGTCCCCACAATGAGTAGCCCCATGCAGGGCATTGTTCGGAACCACGTACAGTCCATACCACCTACTAATTGGTTCACCCACATCAATGAGCTTTCAATTTTACCTTAATTCTTTCAGGGTCTGTGCTTGGCTAGCTAGCTCAGTCTCTCTCAGGATTAATCCAAAATTTCAAAACTCTCCAGAAGCCCCTACACAACCTCCCCATCACTCATTTTCAGTAAACTATTCACCTCTTACTTAATTGAGGGAAATGATGCCATTAGGCAATCATCCATTCAAGCTCCCACCCACAGAGGGACCTGTATCCAGAGTGTTCCTCCTTGCATTATTCTCACTGCAAGGCTGACCCTTACCCTGTGCCCTTTATCCCCTCTCTTCCAAACCCAGGTCCTGAAAGCAAGCTCTCTAGAACTCTCATAGTTATCAAGAGATAACTCTCATAGTTATCATTGCCTTCCCCCTGGTTCTTTAATTTCAGCCTATGTGTTGAGAGCTCTCCCACCTCTTCCCAAAGAAAACCCTGCTGCACTGTGCACCGTACTGTGCCTACCAACCTCTCTCCTCCTTTTCCACCCAAACTTCTCCAAGGCTGACCTCTCACCAGCTCTCTAGGCTGCTCATTCGCTTCTCAGGATCCAGTGACATACTTTCAATTCCACCACGTGACTGAAGTCATTGCCACCATGGTGGTCAGTTACCCCCAACCCTAACAGTTAACTCTGAAATATCATTTCCTGTGATTGTATTACTTCGCTGTCTGTGGTTTGATGATATTGGTCACCTTACATTGTAACTCCACTTTCTTGACCTTGAGTCCACCATGGTCCACTGGTTCTCCACACATCAGCTCTCCTGTCCCTTGACCTCCTGTTATTGTATGCTCTTCCTTGCGTGAGCTCATGGGCTCACCCTCTCTCTTGGGCTCTGTCTTCTCCAATTCGGTGATTGCCCACAGTCTCAGCCCAGACCCTCCTCCAAGCATCAGACTCCTCCACCTGTTTCATGGGTTGTCACTGTCACCTGGATTTTACAACTACTTCAGACGCAACAAATTCAAGCTGAACCTGTTTTCCCTTTTATGAGCTGGTTATCCTCTCCATTGGTCTTCTCCCCAGCTCCACTCTTCTTTGTTGGCCTCTGTGATCAACCTATTCTCTCAAACTTGAAAACTGCCATTTGTCATGAATATTTCATCCCCTGGAGGCAATTAATAGCTGAGGCCTCCAGGTTTTACTTCCTGAATTTTCAATCAGTCTGTCTTGTTCTTTCTCTCCCTAGAGCGCCATCCCAGTTTAAGCCATTATCAACGTGGGGATTCCCGAAACAGCCCACAGATAGCCAGGAGAATTCCCCCAGGTAAGAATATGCCATCTCACTGCCCAGCTGTCCTGCACGAGTCAGGCTCACACCCACAGTCAAGATCACATGTGATTCTTCCTGCTCCTCTCCATCCTCACAGCTTTGCCCGCTTTCACGTTCACTTCATTGCAACAGCCTTAACCTCTTTGTAATTTCTTGACACACCAGGATTTCTTCACTTCCATGTGTATAATTTGGATACTGTGAGTGTACCTCTCTATCGAAACTATCTTCCCCACCATCTCCCATCTTCAAGTGATTAATTCACAGTTTTCCTTTCGGATGTGGCACCATCTCCACCTCTTTCATGCAGGTTTCAAGCTGGAAGCATTGGCATCCCTTGGTTTCTCATGGACTAGATGCTATCCACATTCCATCTCACCTGCCCACTCCCTGAAGAGGTGGTGAGTTCTTTGAAAATAGTATCATTTGTGAGCATCAATAGTATCAATCTTGCATCATGGGTGAAGTCATTAGTGAGGAAAGCGAAGCGAATTAAAATGCAGCTGAAGACAAACATGGAAGAAGTAGTGGAATGACCTGCTGGCACGGGGCATGCTGCAGTGTGAATAAAACCATAGATGTGCCAGGTGGAGGGCACCTAACACCCCGTGAGCCACGGGTCGGTGATGGGGAGAGAGATGATGCACCCCGGGCACCAGCACACTGCCTGGACTGAGCAAGTGCTTGGAAAATCCAGTTTGTTTCCTCCCTTTCCTGTTGCTATAGTTCACAAACTACCCAGAACAGTGATAGAAATATTTCTCCCTTCCTGAAACAGAAGCCTTTTCTTCAGTTAGTTTTGGGGATCATGTTGTGGTTACCTAAGAATGGGGAATGCAGACAGACCTGAGCTGACAAAAACTGAAATTGAAACCAAAAAACAAAAAACCTAACTCAAAAATGAAGAATTAAGCTGGATCTAAGCGGGAACTAATTTTATGAGAATATATAGTAAAATGATATTGAATTTCATGAAACAATAAATTTGTGGGCATACATGTGAATTTAATAAAAGAGTTCACAAAATTTATCAGATGCCCTGTGTCAACTTTAATTTCACTACTAAAGCCAGAATATGTTTATAAATAGAGATAGAGATCTAAACCTAGATCTAGATACATAGATATACTGAGATATGGATTCAGATAGAGATATAGATATACAGATATAACATATAGGAGTTGTCTTGGATTAAATCTGTATGTTTACAGAAGTATTTCTATCTAATTTCCAATGATTAAAATACTAAGAAATGACAAGGAAAAAAGATAAAATGGCTTAAAACAAGGATTTTACAAAGGTACAGCCAATAAGAACTTTAAATGGAGACAAATGTTGGTGAAGCAGAAGACAGATTTAGCTAGGGTCTTGTGTCCTATATTATATTTAACAGACCCTATGTGGATCACCCTTAAGTTTGTTCCTCTGTTGCATGACCAAATGGAGAGTTCAGGTCATCATATTTTTTTAATTTACACCTTTACACAGAAGAAAGAAAATGCTCATTTTCTCTGCTAAAGGAGCCCCTGGTGAGAAGTTCCAGCCTAGGCAGGAACGTGATTGATTTCCTGATGCACCCCCAGGAGACGTACCGGGGAGCCCAGCATGGCCTCCACTATTGCGGAAGAAGAAGCCACGTTGCTTTACTTCTCTGGGTGCTATAAACCCAATGACTCTACCCGCCCAGGAAATAAGTTGCATGTGCTATTTTAATTCTACAGAGTACTTAACTTAGAATAGCCAGTAATATTCTCACTTTTCGTTTCAGTAGAAGACCCAGGTCTTACATGCTTACCTCCAGTTCTGAAACAGATTTCCACTAGTGAACACTAGAATGGACTCAGCATGGGCTGGGTTCCCTGATGTTAACCACAAGACAGTCATCAACATGGAATCTCAAGGGCTCATTCAGAGCAAATGACACCATGTTTAAGAAGCTAATTACAAGAAGGGCAAACAAATCTTGTCCAAGTTATTCTACTAAGTCAAATGTGAAGGAAGAACAAAACTTTCAGAAGCTCTGGAATTTGGATCATAAGGGCAGACACACTAGTGACCAATGCGTATGTGCAGGGCGAAAGATTTCCAAGGGTAGGAGGACTGAGACCCAGTCAGAGATCAACAGTAGTCCTGAAGACGGTAACAAGCCAAACCACACACTTCAGCTGCTGAGAGAGTAACACAACATTATTCTTATCCATGTCCAATTAGAGTAGCTGTCTATCCCTTCGTTGTTTCAAGAGATCAGCATAGTTTTCATGGCCAAACCTAATAAAGAAACCTCATTAACTAATGATATACATATATATTTCTATCTTTCAAAATCAGAAATAAATTTAAGAGGATATTGTTTTCTTTTCTTTTCTTTTCGTTTTTTTTTTTTTTTTTTTGGCGGCACCATGTGGATTGCAGGATCTTAGTTCCCCAATCAGGGATTGAACCTCTGCCCCTTGCAGTGGAAGCATGGAGTCCTAACCACTGAACTTCCAGAGAATTCCCGAGGATTTTCTTTATAGAGAAATCTAAGACGTAACCTAGTTCTGGGAATAAAAGAGGCACCCAATAGCATAGCTCTTGAATGAATGATTGAAAAAATAAGAAAATGGGGACTTCTTAAGAAAACACACTCAAAAAATCTATATTCTCAGATTCAAATAAATATGGAGAATCGACCTGCTGGTCATGGTTTTCAACTCCGTGAATGGTGACTGCATGCTCATTACGTGCAAAGCTCCACACCATCTTCTGGGACAATGCCTTCAGGGGGCCTATGAAGAATGAATAGACAAGACAAAACTTATATACAGATTATTGACTTTGGACAGTAGGACGAGACCCTAGGTGGCACTGGACAGCTCAGAGGTAGAACATTTTCCTGGTTGCAGAGAGTCCTGTGGGAGAGCGCTGACACAGAGCTTCACCTCGGTAAAGGACGCGCACACGTGCAGTGTATGGTGACAGTGTCAATTTCCCCAGAAAGGGTCAACAGCTGGATGATGAGCATTTCTGTAATAAAATAGAAACGTTACCCTAATTCCTTAACCTATTAAGTGGGACTGGTTAATATATATACACATGCACTCACATATACATATATAGATATAGAGATACACACACACACACATTGATTTAATTCTATAAGCCTTTAGCAATTACAGTCGTGTAGAACCCGGCCTTTCACTCAAGCACAGAGGTCCAAGGGGCTGAGAATTGATCCTGTAAGCTCTTTGAAGTGGAGGAAGCAGGAAGTGCTGGCCACACTCACAGGCCAGTGGCAAATGAACTAAGGCCACTGATAACCGAGCAACCCAGAGAGCAGATGGAAGAAGAAAATATGTCAAGTAGAGCCTTTTCGGCGTCTCTTCCCATCTCTTCAGCATAGAAGGCTCAGGCCCAAGAGCAAAGAGCTGTGAATCGCATCTGCTGTGGAGGCCTGTAGGTAGCTCACCAGGGTCTATGCTGGACAACGGGCCTCAAGCCTCAAAGGATCACTTGGCCCTGGCCTTTTCCATCACAAGTGGCCCAACTGCGCCAATGGCCACAGGTCTTAGAGTCCATCGACCCGTTCCTGGACTCTGGGCAGTTCCCGTGGCCTTTTCCCTCACCCTCTGCCCGCTTATACCCTGTTCTTCTTCCTGTCGCAGTTCAGACACAGCTCTCTCCCAGAACCCTTCCTTCCTTTTCCATGCCTACGCCTCCCTCTCCCCTTGGAGGGACAGACCCCCGCTGGCGCCAGCACAGTGAGGAATGGGCTTGAGTGCTCAGGTCTGCAGCCCTGCACAGACCGTCGGCTTCCCAGGGCAGGAGCCTCGATGCCCATCTGTGCGCATGGCACATAGTAGGTGCCCACTAAACATTTGTTGTCAATACACTAAGTATATGATTATAGGGAAAGGCTTGGAGGTAAAAAGTGGTAAGCATTTTGTATTTCTCGTTAATGCCAGTTGTCAGGTTTCTTTCTCTGTGCTCCAAATCCACTTTCACTGGCTGCTCTGTGTAAATGGCGCTGGGCCCCTTGACTGGAGGTCTTTTGGCAGCTGGCACAAGGCTCAGCCTCGTCCGTGGAGGCTGGTGGCGAGACATTGCAGGCATCGCCTTCCTGGTCCCGGCCTGTTCCTCCCTGTGGGCAGCAGTGCGGGGCGCCGGCAGCTTCCCCTGGCACCGCACAGAGTGAGCTTGGTAGAGGAGCGCCTCTGCGGAGACCCTTCCCCTGGTCAGGCCCCTGCCCGGCCCCCAAGAGGGTGTGTTTCCCACACGTTCTGGAGGGCAGATTTCCATGCATGTCTGGAAGGTAAACTTCTGGAAGGTTCCACCAGCACAGCACCACAATACCTCCTTCCAATGTCTGGATGCAGCTGCCTCGGCCCTGGGGGGGTGGCTACTCCTGTGTCTGCCCTCCGCACATTCCTGTGTACTAGCTTACCCCTCCTAGTACACAGCTCGTATACAGAAGTACACTTCTGTGTACTAGCTTACCCCTCCTCTCTCTAACCACCTGCTATAGTTCATCATTCTTTGCGGTAAACTCTCCCATGAATTGCTGTGGGGATTCTGTCTCCTGATCAGACTCAGACGATGCACTGTTTCTGAGGAAGAGGTGGTTTTGTTGATGCTGATGGAATAAAGGGTGGATGCCTCGTCATAAAGAAATAGTGTCATGAATTTTGCCCCAAAACATTTTTGACTAACATTAATAAAGTGGTGAAATGTGTTCCTGTTGGGATTAAAGTGCTGGTGGCCTCAGTGTGGGGTGAGTGTACAGTAACCCATTGAAGGTAATGCTACTTCCCTTTGCATCTGGACACACGGGCTGTCAGTGATGCAGGCAGGGGTCATGGGTTACAGACCTCATCCCAGGTATTCTGGAACTGGAGGCCAGGTGTATGCCAACCCTAGATGTAAACTACTTATTTCTAAAAAGATATTGCACTCTAAAATTTGTACTGCAAAAATGCATACATTTATTTTCATTTTTAATTGATATTAGTCAAAACACTGCTGCTTTCTAAGCTCCTGTATGTACCATAGCGAACATGAACTGTATCTTATAGGTATTCCATCTTTTATATGGAGAGCAATGAAGAGAAATTTTTAAGCGACGTGGAAGCCATACATTTAAGTGTACTTATATAAGCAACAGAGACTGACCACAAGGGGACTACTTTTACTCCCTTTTCCCTACGAACCAGGTTGCTGGGTGTGGCTGGCTGTAGGATGCAAAGTGCGAGAGGCAGCACTACATGCAATCTACATGCATAGACAGTGACCCATACCCTTATCAAAGCTCAGGATGCCTAATGCTTGGTTAAGCATTTGCAATCAGGAACTCTGGCCCACCTAGGGCATCTGGTTTACTCCCAGAGTTTTCAGGGGCTCTGATGATTTTAGGTTTACATCACATTACCGAAAAGTGGGGCTGTGGAGAGTGGGCACTTAGGGACCAGGTGGGTCTGAGAACCTTGGGGTACCAGGATGGGTGTCGGAGAAATGCTACACACACACCCACTCATCTCATGGTGCCAGAAAGACCCGCAGTCACAACAGCATCCAAATCACCTCTCCCCAAAAAATGGGAATCGAGGTTAAACAACCAGAGCTAACCCATAATAATTTCAGTCTCGGGGTGTTACCCGAATCAGTGGAATAAGAAGCGAAATGCAGAGAAAGCTGTTGAATTGGCAGCTAGCAGTTAGCTGGATGAGGTATTATTTAACTCATAATGTAAACACACACGCCCTGAGAAATGCCGCTGAGTGCTGGAGGTCCTGGTCCCTCATAAAAGCATGTGATGGCCCATCAGTGATTAATTGTATCAGTTATTCTACAGGGGTTCCAGGAAAACTGAGGGAGAGGACTGTTAGTATCGATTGACGCTCTGAAATCTACTGTCCATTGTTTACTGAAGCTGTCAATTATCATTGAACTTTTCATTTTGAGTTGAAATGGAAAATTAACAGAAATGAAGAAATTTTGTAGAACATGTTACTAATGAAGTAAAGATGACTGAGGTTTTAATGTCACTAACCTCCTGCACACTCATTGCTTATTTTATATGAACATTTTTTTTAAAGAATCAATGTTGCCAAAGCAATTATACTCCAATAAAGATGTTTAAAAAAAAGAATCAATGTTGCCATTACCATTTCAGTTAATCAAAATTATCTCCCTTTGCCCCTTTTTATCAAATGAATAGAATAGGAACAATATGAATTTACCTGTTTTCTTCAACTTTGAATTGCCTCTTTCACAGTTAAAATATTAATTACCATTAAATGTTAATATCCTAAGTTTTATCTCTCTGATTTCATAAGCCAGATTTTAAAATACCTATGACAAAAAATACATGTAATTGTCTCAAATCTTTTAAAATGAAGTAAGCTTTCTAAAACAAAATGCATTTATTGGTCTCAAAATAGAAAATCCACAAATGGGTTTTTTTCGGATAGGTAACATGAAGCAAAATCTCCTGTAGGATATATACTAATGATGGAAATAAATTTTAAAACATGTATAACCCAGAAATCCCAAGATATAATAGAGAAAAAATGTAGGCAATCCAGAAACAGCAGATAATACCTAACTGTCAAGGCTGAGATTGACACGTATTTTAGGATCTGGGGGCGACCAGGCTGCTTGCCTTGTACACAAGAAATTCTTCTGTTAGTTTTCAGTCTAGCAGAACACACTGTGACGAATGTAGATCAGAGGGGGATTAAATAGTTTGTACATAATCTACAAAGTTATGGGTCCACATGAGAGCAATTATCAGTTTCAGGTCCTGAATTTGTGTTGATCACGACTGGTCCCTGTAAGGCGTTCATGGAAAAGAGTGCAACACTGGGATAGAAAAAAATAAATATTCCCAGGGTTTTCCAGTGGCCGTAAAATTTACTTTTGAGACCTAATATTTGAAAAAACAAATCAAGGCTCTGTGATGGATAAATAGTGGTCTGGATGGGAGGAGGAGTTGGGGATGGATGTCAGGCAGTGAAAGGGCAGTGCCCACCCCATCAGAGCCACCAGGGATGGAGGCAGATTGCTAAACCCTTTAGGAAACACAAATACCATGTACAGTGAGTGCTTCACTTTTGCTCCATCCTATTTAGAAGAGGTAAGAGGTCAAGAGGACAATTTGTAGTTGAAATCTCAGTTAAGAACCTTCTTATTTCCTATGTAAATTCACCAAAATCAAAGGAAGATGCCTGTGTCTCTGAATCCTGGAACTTCTTTTATTTCATCTTTGCTTGTTTTTTGTCAACACATTTTTTTTCATTGCCTACTGTGGCCAAAAGGAGTCAACAAAAAGAGCAATCTTATTCGCTGTAGAGGACTCCAGTGGAGTGTAATTTGCCTTATAAACCACGTCACTGTGCCCCAGATTTACAACAACTTGTGATCTTTAAATATACTGTATATCACTCTCCTGATGGTCATGCAATTAAGGATCTGGACACAAGGAACAACACACTACTGAAAAAATAGTTCTCAAAAGGGAATTTGGTGTGTCAGGAGAGATAACAATAATTTAGAATTCGGGTCAGCATGATTTTAATGCTAAGTACTTGTGAAGATTAAGCCCCTAAATGTCCTATCTCTGCATAAGATCTTTACTCTGGTCAACACAGGCAGGAAGGAAGGAAATAAAAAAGAAAACAGGAAAAGATTTTAGTAAGGGAAAGAGAAGGAACATAGCAGGTTTAATAAAATATGATTGTTTAAACTATTTTATATATAATCGATGCTAACAATGCAATGTCAAATACCTACAAAACAGAAAATCCCAATGTGACACTTAAACTCTAGTCCACCCAATATTTTTGTAATCTGACTGAAACTTTAGAATTTTATCCAGATGCTGCATCAGATAAACAGAAAAATTAGAATTGCAATTGTTTAGTTTTGTTACAAATGTTGCCTTTTTTTTTTTTACTGAGCTAATCCAGGTGCTTCTTCTTAAAAATGTAATGCAAAGTATTTAACAAAGAAAGTAAATTGCCTATAACTATTTATGTTTCCAATATGTTACAAATCTGAAAAGATTCTCATCCACATATTGGATATATTGTAGTACTTATCAAAAATATAATTTAAGTATTTTTTGTGAAATTATTTGATCATTATTTGTTCCTTTCAGTTTTCAATTCCATGAGTTCAGAGACCATGTTTGTTTATTATTTTATCTCCAGCTTCTAACACAAGGACCAGAAAAGGGTAGGCACTCAATATAGACTTGTTGAATAAACAAATGGATAAGTGAATCTTTATATTCTTTCTCCAAATATTACAAACTTCATGTTACCGTACTCCTCTTCCTTAATGCAATTGCATTATTAAAATGTATTATATTATACAATATATTCTGTGTTATGTATATATATAATGTGTTATATACTGTGTGTGTATAAATGTATATATATGCACATGGATTTTTTTTTTTTTTTTTTGCTGTACGCGGGCCTGTCACTGTTGTGGCCTCTCCCATTGCGGAGCACAGGCTCCAGACGCACAGGCTCAGCAGCCATGGCTCACAGGCCCAGCCGCTCGGTGGCATTTGGGATCTTCCCGGACCGGGGCACGAACCCGCATCCCCTGCATCGGCAGGCGGACTGTCAACCACTGCGCCACCAGGGAAGTCCTATGCACATGGATTTGTATGGATATATTTATGTCAATGTATATATAATATACACAGAGTATATTCTATAAAAGTGTGCATATGCATATCATGATAGACATATATATGTATATATGTGTATATAACCTATTATATATTGTACATACCTGGATACATAATATATTATTCTCATTATGTAAACATGACTGACTTTTATTTATATATTTTTTACTTATTTTTTACACAGGCTAACAAATATGCATTTGCGAATCTCACAGGTATAGGAGTAGTCATGTAGGCAAAAGAGTATGAAAAACTGTCAAGCATGGTTGTTATTATATTATTAAAACCAATAATTATTATAACCAGTAATTATTGTAATAATTATTATAACCAATAATTTTGTTCTTCAGGCCACTCAAGATGGAAGTCATTCACATGGCAGTTGACACATGCAAATAATCCAAATGAATCGGAGAATTCTGCAGCCCAGTGGTGGCTTCCACAGCCAAAAGGACAATGCAAAGTTCATATGAAATTTAGAACATTTCAAAGCCACCTGTTTTTTCTCAAAAATGCTGCATTAGTTAACTCTGCAGTTAGTGTGACTGCCTGTACTAATTGCTTAGCTAATCTAATTCCACCATACAGGGAGAGAACCACCATGGTGGAAACAGCTAACTGGAGCCAAGGGCCACCTGAGCAAGGATTCCATAGTGTGGTGATGCTCCACGCAGCTATGGAGGCCATCCCCTAGTGTCCCAGGTGAGAGCCTGACTGAGTGCGGCATCCCTCACCTCCACTCTGTGCGGCATCCCTCACCTCCACTCTTCCTTTGTGTGTATTTGCCCCTTCCTGTCTGCCAACCAGTGTGTCTAACAGAGACTAAAACAACAAGAACAAAAACGCTTCTGAACTTGATCTGATTTTCTGCACACCTACCCAGCACTTTGTCCCTATGGCTAAAAGGGCTTGCATTTTATACAGTTCAATCCCATAAGAATTCACTTTAAGTTACTATCAAAATTATTTTGCTTAGTTATAAACCCCAGTAAGTGGATCAAGGACTTAGAATTTGTAAAAGTATTTTTTATAGCAGAAGCTGACTCAAGATTCTTCTATTTTTTTCTTCAAATTATTTTATACTTTATATCATTTTAATGCTCAAAACCTTATAATATCCCATTGAAACACAAATTACTGTTACTTTTCAAAGGAGCCAAACCTTATTCCTTTTTGACTGGAATTATATCTGGTTAACATATGGTACCCAATATGTATTTTTGAAAGAAACAGTGAATCCATGAATAAATGTCCCTTTCAGATGAAATCATTGAGACAGAGTAAAAATGCAAGATATTCTAGAGATCAAATGACTGGACAGAGTTTGGAACTCTGGATCACTTTCCTGCCACACAACGCCTCTCACCGTCATCAGGCTTATTCAGGGCAAGACATTGTTTGAAGACTTTTGCTTTGAAGAATTTTCTGTTTCTCCCTTCCCTTTACCAAGAAACTGGAAAAGCAGATACCTGTGTAAGACAGGGAAGGAGGACGAAGGTGAGGGTGCGTGAGAGCGGCTGCAGGAAGATGCTGTGGCTCTGGTCCCACCAGCATCTCAGAACCTGCCTCTCAGGTGGTCTAGAGGTGTGTTCTGAAAAGGAACTGAAATAGACTGGGATGATCTGCCCTTATTATTACACCCAGGCCACTTACGTGTCTTGTATGGATCTCATCATTGGACCAGTGAGTTTGCTTTAGGTGAAAAATAATTTCCATTTGGATTTAATTATTTATAATGGGCAATTGGAACTGACACTGAGAAAATTTTTTGTGAAAATAAATATGTACAGTCAAAATATCCTCTTAATATTGTACTATTTTTGTAATAACTATCTTGCCCTGAATTACATCTAAAGAACATAAATCATACATTGAAGAAAACTCTAAGAGACATTTATTGTCAACTTATATCATGAAGCGTAGAACATCTTTAACCAAAGTCCTCTATTTCAACAGGCAACTTAAGCATTACAGTTTACATAATAAAACTTCACTTTTACTTGTAGGATGTGCATCTTTAAATTTTTATTAACATTTGTTTTATTCTTTAATATAGAACTAATTCTCAGACAATATATACTATTCCCGTAAAGCAGCAAAATTGAGGTTGGGGATTTTCAAAATGCACATTCAATATTATTGAAATTTTATGTTGGTTATGTGACTTTAGCCCTCAGAATTACTAAATGATAAAGATGGGAGGGCTCATATATTTTTATCCTGTTTGCACATCAATGAGGTGTTCAAAATACAAAAAAAATAATCCATGAGTAAAAAGAGATGAATATGAATAAAATTGTGATTTTTTGTCAATAGCATAACTCCTATGCTACAAATTTATTTTAGTTATTAGGAATAAGACTCCTAAGTTAAATCATATTTTAATGACTACATTTATGTTATAAAAAATACTATGGATTTAGTTCTGCACCATTTTTATAGCATTGCCCTGTATGTACAAATGATGCTGTCTGAGAAATCCAAACTGACTTTCATTTCTGCCATTTCAAAAGAAAGTCACAGCCCAGCCTTCTACATCGGTGCAACGCTGCCACCACATGGTAGAAATCACTACACAGAATCAATAATGTGTTTTCAGAAAGACTAATTTCTTATATAAAAGGAATATTTAAAGTCCAAAGACACGGATGCACACACCCACACACGTTCACATGTGCACTTGCTTTGTCTTCGACTGAGAGAAGACCAACAGGGTGATGAGGGCACCTTCCCTTGTATGTATTAGCTGCCAAGAAAGGCAACATTTGAATAGGTTAAGCCATTTCTTGTCTATGCACATATAATGGTAATATTTTCTTGAATGAAAACAGTATAAGCCAAAATTGAGAAAACATCGGTTGCTACTAAAATTGCAGTAGAAGAGATTTCTAGGGGAACTCAGTACTCAAGAGTTCTACCCTCCACTGCTTCAGGCAGAAACTTAGAACAGAAGCTGTGAGTAAAGATAACAATAGCAATAATACCATTAATTAGGACAGAAATAAATTATTGCTTTAATGTAGAATATGCTTAGAAAATAATTTTAGAGATTTCTTCATCATCCACTGCCAAGTTAGTTAAAAAGTGCTTTGGGCTTGAAAAACAGTTAAGCATAGGTATTTGAATTTTATCAGTAGTACTGGAATCTTTTGTTTTTCAAAAGCTGGTTACATTGTTCAAGACTCATCTGTGACTACAGATCAAATGACCCTGATTATTCTGTTTATATTCACAAAAGTAAAGATTTTAAAATAATACTTAACAAAGAGGGACAATAATTTATGTTATTATGTAGAAAAGATCTCCTAAACCTACTTTTAAAAAACAGTGATACATTTTATTACTGAGCTGCTGTTTCCTCACGTTTTAGAATTTATTTCAGTAAAGAACTTTCAACTGTCTGTAGTCAAGAACCTTATTCATTAACTTTTTAAGTAGTGTGCAGTTAGTGACAAAGTTCAAAAACATATCAATTATTGATAACTTAGATTTGGGAGTCTTAAGAAATAGAATGGATGTAAATGGTATTAGGATAGAAAATATATCTTTCAGTGGCCATATAGATTTATGTAGAAATACATACAGTTGTGCTAAAATATATCTTCTTACATGTGGGCTACATTTTTCAACATAAATATGTTTAATTTTCCAGTCAAAAATACAATATGTAAGGCATCAAAATCAGTAGTAATATGTCTATAAAATATCTTATATTTATACGTTTCAACACTATTCTTAAAATTTATGAAATAATAATGTTCACCATATATTTGCATAATTATATGTCTATTTATTCTTACCTAAGAATTACTGAATTGTTTTGATAAATGGTATGTCTTTCAGTCTATTGTTAGTGACCAGATATCATAATTGTTCTACTGAAGCATCGGTTACTAAGAAAGTGTGCTCTTTCTCCAGAGTGGCATTGTCAGTCAGGATGGGCAACAGAGTAAGTATTTTTCTGCAACAAAAAGGGACTACAAATCAAATTATTCTTAGCCTGAGATTTGATCTGTCCTTCATTCTAAATTTCCTTTTTCGTGTGGATTTGAGTCAGCCCATAATGTTATTTTAATTTAGTTTTTTGTATGTAATACATGCTGCCGTCAGGTAAATGTACTTGTCATGATTGAATTCAATAGACTGTAATGACCTTTTATCTTTATTGCAAAGCTTTAGATCATAGTAGGCAGAGGTGGCTTGAGCGGCTCCGGATTGGGAATGGGGTCTAATTGAAAGTTCTCATCAATCTTTAATGACAGCGTTATTATCATTGCTGAATGTGCTCTTCCATTTGCCTTTCCCCTTTTAGAGCAATTTTTAGCCACTTCACTGATGCTGGTGGGTGTGAAGGTTAAGGAAATGGCAAGATGTGAGTTTCCTATTGTAAAACGGGTACAAGGTTACCGAGCAGCCACCCTGAACCCGTTTCCCCTGATGGCGCCACTGTGGGACAGACTCACAGCCAGTCCCCAAGAAAGACTCAGTGGTGAAGCTGGGGGAAGAGCTCAAGAGAAAACAAGTGATACTTTACAAAATGGTGACCAAAAGCAGCCAACAGGTTTGAGAACGAATACAAATATAACGACAATACGACTTAGAGTCTGAAGGAGCAACTGGCTTGTTTTGACATTTCTGATTCTAATTTTTAGTGGTGCATGCAGACTTCAGAATTAATAAATGGGCAGCCACTGATAGAATCATATTCCTGTGTATTTGTATATGTGTATGCCTATATTTGCATATTTATGGCTGGACTAGATGGCTTTTTAATTTAGGTAATATTTCTTAGATGTTTTGAAAGTAAAGTCTAAAAGAAACGGATCAAAATTTGTTATAAGTCTATCAGGGATCAGAAATATCTGTATAGTATACACCTATCATGGATTGCTAAATGTATATTCCAATAATTATGCTAAAATGGCTACTTTCTTTGTATTTACAAGTTAAAACACATTCTTTATCTGTATCAGGTTGAATTTCACTATTTCTGCATTTGGCTGCACTAAATATTTCTAAAAGCCCTGAGATGGTGTGCACTATTGTGAATAATTCATGCACCAACAAGGCAGAGATTTTAATTGATAGCGATTAGTGAACTTTCTAAATCTGTAAAACTGCAACAGGCTTAAGCTTCCAATCAATGCCAGTGTCTATTTTTACACTCCAGCCTCTATTTAACAGAAAGCCAAATGCATCAGCCTGCAGCTGCTGATGCTGCAAATGCCAAAAAGGGGCTTTTGTTCCACCTACGGTGTCGTAGGGGGGCCATTTTGTACCATCATTTGCAGAATGTTGTTTACATTTTCTGTTTGATATTCTTACAATAGGGAGGAAGAGTTGGTGTTTGACAGAAGGATATTCTGATGACTGTCAGGTCCTTCTTGCTGGAGTTGGTACCTAGATGGAGTGGAGGGGGTCAGGGAGTCAAGGAGAGAACAATATCATGTTGATGCAACTTACTTGCCTAAACAACACGCTTGAAATGTAATAATGAGCAGCAGATTATCATGGAGAATTTCCATACAGTGAGCTGTACGCTGGGAAAGCGGAGTGGGTGAGCCATGCTGCAGCCTACAGAGCTTTCTCGGGCAATAATTTGCCCTACATTTAAAAATTGTATTTCATAGTTCACATGTGCATACTTTTGAGTTTAAAATCCCTTTAGTGGAAATTGGCAATACCCTTTTACAGGACGAAATTAATCTGATAAAATTATTAATCTTGTAAACATTATTAGAAAAATGACAGAGCCCCGTAACATTTGAGGAAGTCATTTTCATATTTTAAATCCATGTTCTTAAATTTTAATTAAAAATAAAAAATAATCTGGAATGAGTAAACTTTAATTAAAAATATATATATATATATATATATATATATATATATATATATATATATATATATATATATATATATATAATTTAAAAAAAAAAAAAAAAAAGCCCAGAATGAGATTCCTAATGAGAAAAGAGAGTTTCATTCTTTTGCCCTTAAACATGTTCAGGGAATGATGTGTTCAGGAATCATGGATTATATTTTTATGATTCTTAATTTGAATAAAAATATTTATGGATTTGGAAAATCACAATGACCTTCAGTTGGAAGACTTTTCTGAAGGACATAAGCACGTTTCCTGCCAACTCCAGGCCACACTCCTTTTAGAAATGGAGGTGGAGGCTTCCGGAGAAGGTTTTCTGTTTTCCACATCACTCACCATTTCTTTTGTGCTCCTACAACATGATCATTATTTAAAAGGATTCAAAGAAGTAAACCATAGCACATCTCCGTTCAGACCACACACGTGAACAAGAGTGACGGAAAACAAGGCTGACGTACACATTTCCGCCAGCTTCAAACTGCAGTTCCTCTAGGTTTACTGTCGTGTGTAAATGAGTTCGGTGTCTGAGTAAAGGCCCTGCCGCCTCTTCCACTGCCTCAGGGTCCCTCGGGGGGCCCAGCACCTGCCCCATTTCTCATCCCCCCCATCACTCCCTCTAAGGGTCACTGCGGGGACTTCCCTCAGCTGGTGCCCGGCCCCCTGCGCTCAGGGCACTCTCTGAGGGTGACACACACCCCAGTGGGTGCTCATAGGGTCATAGGCCGGGCAGCTCCCTCCTGGCTCCGGGTCTGGCCCCGGGACTGCTCAAGTGTCCCTCAGATGTGCCCAGGCCAGGGGGTGTTAGTGATGGACTCTCCCCACCTCCACCCCGATGCCCCTTCCCGTCTACCCCCCGGATTCTTCCCTCAAGGCTTTCTTCACACTCACACCCACCCTTAAAGTCAAGGTCTGATGAGGCCCAGGTTGGGCCTTATTCGGGTTCAGGCCTCTCCCTGCTCACACTTCAGAAGGCGTTTGCCCGCAGCAAGTTGGGTTAACCCTTCCCAGCTGTGGGCAGACTCCCCGCAACAGGCCTCCTAAGACCCCAGCCTTGGCCTCTCCACCTGCTGGGTCCTAAACTGGATTGATCAGCGCACCAGCCTTCTCAAGCTCAACGCTTCCCATCTCCGACCGCAGCCTTAATTGATTCCTCTTACGAACTGTTTCGCTGGGATCTCAAATTACCTAACCAGCACACTTCACCCAGCCTATTAGCCTCTTTATAGGTACATTTGACTTTCTGAGATAAAGGATATATAAGTGCTTTATACTCTAAAGCACTCCTGAAAAGTAATAGATTCTTCACCAATCAGATGCTGTAATCAACTACTTAAATGATGTCCCAGAGAACGTCCTGACTCTGGGGCCCACTTGACTTTTGTCCTGTTTACTAAATCAATGCCCTAACAATCGGCCAGTGCTTAGCCTCTCACTTCTCTATTCTGACCAGGACCACAAGGCACTAAATCCCGGCTGCTCCACGCACTGTTCACAGCGGTCCTCTGATGCACCTCTGCAGAACTCTCCAGCCCCAGGAAGCCTTTTTAGCTCCCCAGCTGTAAGGCCTCTTCCCGGTGCACAGTAGGTCTTTGCTGAACGGCAACCAGGGAGTGATGTTCCCCCAAGCCCACTTCCTTCCTGGGAATCCATCTGCCACCCAGTTGGCCAGGATTATCCCAACTCCCGTCAAAGTAAATCCAGGCACCGCCCAGGTTGTTTCATCCTTCTATCAGCCTCATTGAAGAACGGCTGTCTTTAGTAGGCTAAGAAACCCACCGACATACTGTCTCCTTGGCGTGCTTTTGCTCTTTCCTTAACTGCACGATGGTGAGTATCTCCATCTCCAGTCAGTCCTCACCTTTCTCACTTCGTGTTTGACTTCAAAGCTCTGCATCTTCCAGACCGGACTGGTGGGGGAGAGGGCAGGAGAGAGAAAATGCATTTCCTGTCCCCACTGATCCTTGCTGCTACTGGTTACTCTCTCCTTTGACAAGCAGTTGTCTTAGGCAAAAGGGCCATGGCCATTACTTTTATTTACACACCAGCCAATGATCCTTAACTTCAAGCCATCTGGCTCTTGGTCTTCTCTTAAAGTTTCCTCCCCAAGGTTACCAGAAATCATGCAGTGAGCACAGTAACAGTTCTTCTGGATCCTGTGATCTGGTGACTCCTTTGAGCCCTTGACACACCCAGGGGCATCCCTCTGCCACACGCCTCTCCGTTCCGAGATGCTCTCGTGCTTGGGGTCTCTGGGCCCAACTGCTCCCAAGCTTCCTTCCCTTCCTGCTTTAGGTCTTCAGCAATTACATTCCTCAAAATTCTTCAATCATGTTCTTCTCTCTCACTTTGTAGGAGGGAAATAGTTTATTCTGAAGGTTTAAACCATCACCTCAGTGCAGTTGAGCCCCAGATCACGGTTCCCATTCTAACAACTTTCCAGACCTGAAGGAGAGAAGCTTCAGCAACAGGACCTCCCATGAGACTCACAAACTCTACATGTCAAGTTGAAATCTCCATCCCATCCTTGACCTCAGGTCTCACCTCCCCATTGGTCATACAGGCCCCGATCCCCCAACAGCTTTGATTGCTTTCTTTTCCACACCCTTCTTCTGCAACTTATCACCAGGTGGACTGTTTCTTCCCAAGGTTTCCATGGACACTTCCTTTCCAGAGTCTTGGGGTCGGTCAGCCAACCAGCCCTTTGTAAATCCCACCTCTGCTGCTGGAACAGCATCTTCACTGTCTTCCTAGTTCATTCTGAAGATCACTGGAAATGAATCTCCCTTTGTGTATAATAATGGTTTAATAATTATTAAATGGTATAGTAATGGTTTAATAATCTGGCTCAGAAAAACCCTGGAAAGCTAAGTCCTTGCAGGTAAAAACATATGCATCTCTCAGCTTAGTACTCATGGTCCTCGGCAAACATTTCCAGCTTCTTCCTAACAAAGCCATTTACTTCCCAGAATCTATCTGGTGCAGGCCTGCCTCCTTATTTTGCTCCATGAAATCTTCTGCCTGCTGGATGCTTCCCCCAGCATCAGGCTTCTCCATGCAACAGGTCCTGTCCATTTCAGCCCACAGAGGTTTCTCCTGAGAATCTATTAAAGCAATTATCTAAACTGCCCTTTTGTCATCTAGTTGTGTATTATTGCCTTTCTAGCTACTCTATTATTATATTTAATAAAAGAGTGTAGGATTATGAAATCAGGGCAAGCTGAGTCAAATTCTGGCTTTGTTATTTATCATCTGTATGAAGTTGAGTAAATGATTTAATCCAGAGTGTTCTCTTTCCAAGTCTACAATCATCAGATTATTGCTCATAGAGTTGTGAAGAGTTGAATCAATGTTACAAGCAGGAACTTTAATATATATTATGTGTTTCCCCTTTGCTCAGGAGTAAGAACTTGTGTTAACTTGCTTTTCTCTGCATCCTTATCACCTAAACCTGGCCCAGAGCTTGCACGTTGAGTAAATGTCTGCTATAAATAATTACGAGTAGAATCCAAAGGAATTACATTTTAGTAAGTATGTCAACCCAGGTGCCTTTGTCCAAATGATGAACTTAGGAAGTGTTTGGGGGGAATAATTCACACACACACACACACACACACACAAGATTAATTCATATATAATGAATAATATTATATTGCCTAATATAATATTATCCAACTTTCATTTATTCAAATGAATCTTCAGGACACCATGAGATTTACAGATAAATGCTGATATTTATACAGTAAGTCCCCTTCATACTAACCTTCAAGTTGCGAACTTTCAACGATGTGAACGTACGTTCCATCAACGTCAGGCGTGAGTGAAATGGCAGCTCGCCCTCCATCCCCTATTGCTGACGCTCCCTCAGCTCTACCATCTCCCACCTCCTCTCCCTCCTCCAGTCAGTAACTTCTTGCCTATTCACTCGATGCCAGCCCCTGGATGCCAGCTGTTGTGCTACTGAAAAGTACTACTGTACTTTTCAAGGTGCTGTGCTGTAAGATTAAAAATGCTTTCTTTATTTTTTTGTGTTTGTTTTTATGTCTTATTTGTGTGAAAAGTATTATAAACCTATTACAGTACAGTACTGTATAGCTTATTGTGTTAGTTGGGTACCGAGGCTAACTTTGTGGACTTACAAACAAATTGGACTTACGAATGAATGCATTCTCGGAACAGAACTCATTCATATGTAGGGGACTTTCTGTAGTAAAAACTTAAATAATAAACATTTTAGAAAAATGTTTTTAAAACAGGCAAAAATAAAATATATTTAGAGAATGGAGAATTTAATCTTAGGGTAAAGTTTGCTGCTGATTTTTAAGAAATCAAACCTAATTTAGTAATAGCATAAGTTGAATCCATTTTCCTAAGGAAGTTTAATAAATATATTCCTCCAAATTAATAGTGTTGCTCAAATAGCTATTAATTATATGTAAGGGTTGATATTGTCATTTTAATCTAATTTGGCTGCTGTTCTTTTTCATCTTTCTTATGGAAGCCTCAAAGGTCACTTAAGTTGCTAGTAGCCCCACCCAAGTATCTTCGAAAGCAGTTCCTCGGCCGTTCTCTTGCTAGTGAGGAATCTTGCTGTCAGCAAAGTAACCTGGACCACATTTTATCCAGATGATAATTTTGCATTTACATTGTATTTTTCAATAACTGACTGCTGAGCTAGTACACACAGGCTTTCTACCCATAACGTAACAGAGCTGGGTACAAATAGTGTTTAATGCTCCAGTGGGAACTCAGACCATCAGAAACCTGCTCACCCAGTGGCCACCCTCCTGGTTTCTCTCCGAAGATGACTTGTGTCACTTCTTCACCATAAATTATTTCTACTCCTGTACCCTAATCGCGACTTTTTTTGTTTTTGTTTTTGTTTTTGTTTTTGTTTTTGCTTTTGCACATTCATATAATTTTATCAGCATTGGAAGGGGCCTTTTAAATAACTTTGTTCCTCCTCTCACTTTACAGATGAGAAGACAGAAGTCTAACATCTTGCCTAAGAAAATTGGTCACTATTTTCCTGCAGACATTTCCTCTTTCTCTCCCGATGTAGTTACCTGAAGGCAGATAGCCCCACCCCAAGACCTCAGGAAAGCCTTTGCCATTCCACGGAAATGTTTTAAGTCTAGGTGGAAGAATTCAGAAGGGCAAATCAAATACCGTTACATCATACCTTGGCAATGACGGACAGGTTTTTTAAAAATCATATCTATTCAGCTCATGTTATTAGTCAAAGTATCTAGATATAAGTAACATGGTGAATTTTAGCTCAAGGTTTCTTTGACCCCTAAAAATTTATGGATTGATTCTAAGATTTCTATAAATCCTCTGAAATTAGATTTGACTTTTCCGTGTAAGTATGTATTTTCTGAGGGAAGGTTGGTTGCTAACATCAGATGTTTGAAAGGGTGTGTGAACCAAAGATAACTCAGGATCCATTGATTATTAACATGTCTTCTAAGGAAGAGAGGGCCCTTTAAGACAAATGGGGTCGTTCCCTCTCCCGGACTCCCTCAGGCACAGCCTTGTGGATCTTCACCCACCTCTGAGATTGCAAAGCCACAGAGAAGGACTGTTTGGGGTGGCTAAGGCAGGGTGATACTAAAAACAATCGAAATCAAAAGATAAAGAAAGTGTGACAAATTCCAAAGGAAGAAATCTGATCAAATTAAAGTGTAATAGACACCTCAAACTGTGTGATCTGACCTAATAAGTTATTAATAGGGAACCATTACTTCTCATGCATTTTTTATCAGGAAGGCATTGCCTTTTTGTCAAGATTAGTGGATTATAAAATATTTGTGCTACACAATATAAATGACCCTACCTATTAATAAGTCTCTAGAAAGATATGCTTAAATTGAATTACATTAGGAAGAGAAGTGCCAACAGAAAATTAGGCATAATTAATGTGAGCACATAAATAAACCAGATATGGGGGAAAGGACATTCTTCCCATTGATCATTTTGAGAATTAATTGCCCATATGCTCTAATGACACACCGACTATTACTGTTTGCATAAGGGCTGTTCCATAGAAGGTGAAATTCATGTAGCTATGGATATGGATTATAATTTATAGCCAGAAGATAACTTACGGATCACATGCCTCTAATTAAGGGACAGTAATTTTGAAGAGCTAAAAGCTAGCTCTTCAAACACAGTATTGTAAATGGGGGTCATTATATTTTGTTTCACTAAAGCAGGATGGTGGTTTCCCTTGAATCAAATGGTAGCAACTCTCCACCAAGCTTGGAGGAGGCATCTCTGCCTGGGGCGGTCCTGTGGGCGCTATCACTTTGTTATTTTCCATGGGCCAGAGCCAGCAATCCACTTAGAGCTGCGATACTCCGAGATACAGGAAATTATTTTTCACATCTCATTCACATAATGGGAGATGTGAATTGAGTTACACGGAGGATGAGTGCCCTGGACCATCTCCATTTGCAAACATACATGAGGTTTCCCGATGTCACAGACCACGTCCAATGTCCTGTGAAGTAAACAGTTCCACGACCCTGATTCGGACATGAAGTAGCCACTGTCTGGGATCATTTGAGATATGAATCTTTGGGGCTGTAACAAGCCGATTTTATCATTGCCTGTATTATTCTTATTAGTTTAAAGTAGTTGGCATCACACGGTACATCTTTCCTTTTGCTCACAGTAAGCAAATCTAATTTAAAAATTCCCAACATGCAATCTAAAATAATTGCCAATGCAAAAAGAAGAAAGCTAATCAACCTCTTCCTTGCTAGTCCGTATTATTAATGCAGAACAAATGCATTAAAGCAAGGATCAGGGCCAGAGTAGGAGATAAGGCAAGGGGCTCCCAGGCCCTGACGCCCGGTGAGATGGTCTCCAGGGAGGTGAATGCTACAGGTGGCCAAGCATCTCGGGCGCGGGATCCACCAAACGTGCAGAGATGGGAGCCTCGCCTCAGGGAATGTCCGCGCGCACATTTGCATCCGGGTGGTACAGGGGTCAGCCCGCCGCCGCCTTTGTGGTTTGGGAGGAGGTATGTTGTAATAGAGGGTTCCTTAACCACGTGTTTACCGTCGTTCCTGGGCTGTGAGATGAAGTCCTTTTATTGTGGAGAAAGAGATCCTCCTAACGTATAGACTGTGCTCCTTCCATCAGCCTTCTCGGAAATACTAGCACCCCTGCCCCCGCCGGGGATGCCACCGAGGAGGTTACAGATTGGGAAAGGTCACTCCGAAATTTTTGTAAAATGTGCTTTTCTGAAGTTGACGGAAAAAACGAGCATTTTGAGGTAAAGATTGATTATAAAGATGGTTAGATATGCTTTGGAGAAAAACTGAAATTTTGCTTCTAGTGCGATTTCGTTGCATTTCTTGGCCATAGCAGGTTTACCTTTCCATTTTAAATGTATATATTTATTTTACTTTGAAGGTTCTGATATTTTTGCTCAGTGGTCCTGGAAAGGGCCCTGATGTCGGGTTTAGGAACAGGAAAGCCAGGATGGAAATGCAGTCACTCGCTTCCCTCACTCGGCTTTCCTGGGAGGGAGGGCGTGTTACTTGATCAGAGCTACGGCCCAGCTTCATGATCAGTCCTGCGGAGAAAACTCTCTCTGCCCCTCTGGACCTCGCTTCCCTCCTGGGCGAAGTAAGGAGTCGGGGCTGTTATGCTACTCAGTTGTCAAATGGACTTATTTAATTATAGCCACAGCCTCCGGTGTTCTTGGAGGAGTGAATGGAGAGAATACAGGTTTGTGAGCCCCTCCAGGAGAAGAAAAAATGAACGCGTAGAGAAGTGCACCCTGCCGCGTGAAGATGCTATGAAAGGTAAGCACACTCTCAGTGAACGGGATGTGCTCAGGTGTACCTGGTCACCTGAGCCTCCGCAGCCTGAGGGCCTCCAGGGGCACAGAGACCCATCTAGAAGGAGCAGTTTCAGGCTAACTTGGGGCGGGAGGGAGGTTCTGCAGCCGTTTGCCTGATGCCCTTTCTAGCCTGTTAACCACGTGTATACAAACACTCAGACAGCTAAGTACACTATCTGTGCACACGTGCCAGAGTATGTGTGCTGGTCACCTGTAGGCAATTCAGTGGGCTGGTTGGAGGGGCCTGGGCACCAGGGCACCCATTGTCCATCGGGGATCCTGCTGAGCTGTGTTCCTTTACTGTTGAATAAAACACAGGTGAGGTTAACACCCTGAGAGCAAAGAAGCCATGCATGAATTGTGAGTCTTAACAAAACAAGCCACACGAGTCCGTTGAAATCTATTCTTGGTCATATTATAAGAAGTTTTGTTACGATTTTGTGCTAATGTTAGCTTTGTGCTTGAGGAATTTTGATTAGAACTTGGAAAAACTGGGGACATTTGGTGAAGTGGATCATCACCACCATGAAATAGCTCTGTGTCTGTCCACAGGCTGGAAGAAGACCCCGCCCAGCACCACCCCAGGGGCTCTGGAGTGGAGGGAAGTCCTTCTGGCTGAAAGTTGGAAGGGCTTTCTCAGCTTCAGCAAGACAGGGGAAGAAATGAAACAGTATCCAAAAATCAAGTTGAGAGATCAAACGACCTGTGGAATTGAAAAGTCTCAAACAAAGGTCCTGAAAGCTCATCCTAGGAAAATGTATCCGCTACTGTCCCAAATAAGCTAAAAATGCACTCTAGTTATTAACAGAAAAAAAATCCAAACCATTTAAAATTCATACTTAAATTGTGATTGAACCGTTTCCTCCAGCGTTTCCCAAAATATTCCCATAGAGCACTGATTAGTATTTCCCTCTATTATCTTAGGCATCACAGGTGGCTAAAAATTAAATATCATTTATTTTTATTCTTTACTTGCTACCGCTGTTTCTCCACTTATTCTTTTACATACCTCTCATAAATAAAATGTCCTATTTTTCCCTTTAAAAAGAGAGTTTTATTAATGCAACCTCACCTACTAATTTTACAGAGGAATTTCTGCATCTATAGGCTGCCAGACATGCCCTCATCTTTCCATGACCCCAAAACCAAAGAACTCACTCTCATTTTCTTAATTTTTGTAGAATGCGGGGATTCAATTAGCTACTTACCTTCGATGCTCATATTAACACGAGTTTTAAGACACAGGTAGTTCCTAGCTACACAGGTGTTTTCGTCTATCCTTCCTAATTATAAGAAAGTACACGCTGTTGCATTTCAGAAGGGTTGTGTTTTATGCTCCACTCACAGGTAAGAAAACTCAAGTAACAGCAGTTACGTGGGTGAGGATGTGTGGGGAAGGGTACAGAACAAGGACGGGGGGGACGTCTCTCCGCCCTGACCTCTGTTCCCGTCCCCTCCACGTCCACCCGTGGTCTCCTCTGAGCCCAACTCTCTGAGCGCTGCTCCTTCAACTCTCATCTGAACACGGGGGATAAAGACTTCCTTTTTCCAGGGACAGGAGGTCATTTTCAAATTAACTTCATGACAAAGAATAAAAGAGCAAACATGAATTAATTACAGGATACGCTGTCATATCATAAACACCATCATTCCTCAGTCAAAGTCAAGAGGGCTCCACTCCACGTGCACCAGGAGAACATGGCAACATTTTTCAAGACACAAAGTCTAGCCATTCCAAGTGACTCTATTTTGCCCACAAAGAATTGCTGACCCCACCGGCTTCCTTCCTCCCAGTTTCTTGGCTGCTTCTCCTCCCGGGCACATTTCTGCCCCTGGAATTCCCAGGATCTGTCCACGTTGACTTCTCCAAAGACTCATAGAACCAATTTGTTGGGTGTTTTTAAGAGCCCGTTGGTTATGGAAGATCCTCTTCAAACAGCATTCAACTGCAGACAATTGTTGAAACATTTTCTATGTGGAAGACACTGAATTCATCTTCTCCGGTTCCCGGGGCTGATGAGTGGCCTCCTACCCGCAGCTGTAGACAGATGTGCTTCCACTACCTCTTGCGTGAGTAGCGGTGGCGTTTGCCCTGGATTCTTGCCGCCCTGTAGCAAACCCCACCAACCGAGTGGCTTAGAACAGCAGAAACCTATCCTCCACAGCTCAGGAGTCCAGAAGACCCACTTCAAGGTGTCCGAGGGCTGGTTCCCTTTGGAGGGTCTGAGGAAACATCCGTTCCATTTCTCTTCTAGCAGCAGGTGGCTCTAGGTGTCCTCCGCTTGTGGATGCATCACTGCAAGTTCCTGCCCCCGTGTTCCCTGGCCTGCATCCTGCTCCGTGGGTGTTTGTGTGTGGCCTCTCCTATTACGGGGACACCAGCCATTTCATTAGAGCCCACTGCAATCCACGGTGACCTCATCTTAACTCCCTCGCGTCTGCAAAGACGCTGTTTCCACATAAGGTCCCGTTCCAGAGTTCCGGGTGAACGTGAACTTAGGGCAGCATCGTTCACCCCAGGGCAGGGGTCCTAAACCTTCCTGAGTTACAGCTCTCACAGCCTCAGCTTTCTTTTTTTCCCCAGTGTTTACGCTGAGATTCTTGCTTGTTTCTTCCAGTTGTGTGGGTTTGTAAAGTTCTCTTCTCATGTGCTTTTAAGGTCTCATCCAGTGGAATGAACGAAGCGTAAAATCAAGAGGGTATCCCTGCCAACACCCCACAAAGTTTACATTTCCATAGGGTGACCTTGCTTGAAATTCTGTAACAGGAGCTGCGTGAATTGTTACATATGGCAGATAAAATGTCCCCAGAGAGCCCATTAAAACAAGTAACGAATAATGTAACTATCCCTGCAGGCTATTCTTTTCTCTATGCTTGCGCTATATTGGCAGGTTTTAACCTCAAGTTTGTCAGGAAACTTCCTCCCCTATATGTCCTCTGTGAAAGAGATAATTATGACATAGATTTAATTTATTAGAAAGACTTTTGTTTTTGTTTTTTAGGTTAGGTCTGAATTTTTACCCTGTATGTCCCATAGGAAGAAACAGAGCATCTGAATTTAGTGACAAAAACCATGTGATAATAATGTGTTGTAACCTTGCTGTTGCTGCACTTTACATCAGCTGTGTCTCAATCCATTTAAAAGTGCTGCTGGGAATTCTCTGGCGGTCCAGTGGTTAGGACTCAGCACGTTCACTGCCGAGGGAGAGGGTTGGGGAACTAAGATCCCGAAGGCTGCGCAGCTCAGCCAAGAAAGAAAGAAAGAAGGAAAGAAGGAAGGGAGGGAGGAAGGGAGGAAAGAAAGGGGGGGAAGAAAAGCGCTGTGATATGGAAATAACTCGTCTCCCATGAGCAGAGAAAGAGCATTAGAAAACTTGCCCCAAATGAGGGGACGGAGCTAGTGAACAGTGAGGCCAGGCTTCAGACCCTTGTATCTGAGGCTGAGGGCTGAAGCTCCCTCCTCCACGTCAGACTTCTGCCTTCCATCTACAGCATTTGTGTGGAGAGCGGGGATTTTTTTATTGGCGCCTGCCTGCCATGAAAATATCATCCATGTTGTTAGATAAATGAAGTCAACTTAAAAAAAAAAATCTGACGAATAGACGAACTTTGAACACATTTCAGGATGGTTATCTCTGAGGGCTGAAATCCTCTGTGACTTTTATTTTCTTCTTTTGGCTTGTCTCTGTGTTCCAGATCTTTTACAGTGAGTAAGCATTGCTTTGAATAAGAAAAAAAATGTCAAGTTGAAAATTCCTCTAGCAACTGCCCTACCTGATTTGGCATCCACGTGGCACACGGGGTTTCTGCCTGTCTAGTCTCACCTCCCCTCTGAATCGGTGCTGCTGTTTGGTCCATTTTCCAGGTTTTTGTCAGCCTTACCCAGGGAAGATGCTTCGGAAATGGACTCCTCACGTGCACAGGAGTCAGCCCATCAGCCTGAGTGCTGCAGCAGGCGGATCCACCTCCCCGGGGTCTGTATTACGGACAGGGCTGCACAGCTGGGCTCAGGAGGGTCACTGCACATTGGGCTCTTTCTGCAGGGTTTGACAATTACAGGAACACCAGCGATAAATATTAAATAATAACTTTGTGCCAGACCACTGGGAAAATGAAGTGAGCATTCATCAGCTTTCCTAATTCCCCCTCCCTCCCCACTGTGAATGGTCTAGCAGCCCAGCCCAAAACAGCGGAATGAAGTATCAGGGACAAAGGTGCCAGGGCTCTTGCCGAGCTATTTGTGGGCTGATTGCAAGGTACCCCTGGGCTGCTTTATTTAGGCCTGTGCATTCCTTTGTTTCCTTCTGCATTTCTATTTAGGTGACTCAGGAGTGGGAAAACAACATTTATAAGCCTCCATCAACACACGTATACAACCGTTCCTGGGAAGATACAGTTTGTGGTTTTATTCCTCTTTATAGGAATCAATGCATACCAAAATAAGTTTATATCTAAAAATGCAAATGTAGCTTCCCCCACCAAATGCAATCATCTAAAAAAAATCGAAGCTGGTATTTAGTGGCCCCTCTTAAAGCATCTTGAAAAAAAAAAGAATAAAGAAATTATCTGTGGTAATTTCTAGCTTTTCAAATAGTCATATCTGCTCCCTGGTAAAGATAAGTATGGACGATGCTCAGTATTCACAAGTGCTCTGGTTTGGAATGTTGTCTTCTCTGATCTTGGGCCCAGTGCCCTCTGGTGGATGTTCCTAGAAGTGCAGCCCAGGGTCCCTGACACACAGGTGACAGAACTGGGCCTCCAGTTGGCTCTAAGCTTTGTTTTCTCTGCACAGATTTTCCTCTGAGTTCTTTGTTCTCTCTACAGACAGAGGTTGCACTCATCTTCTTTTCTCTTACATGTACTAAGTGCTTTGAACACCTACACAGAGACTATTGTCTTTCAGTTGAGAAGTCTCAAGACATATCACAACTGTATTGAGATAATGCTTTCAGCAAAGGAATTATTCTTGTATGTTATATAAACTAAGTTTAGTTCAATAAACTGTGCTGGGGAAAATATTTTAAATGTGATTCATGTTGACCCATGAAACACAAACAAATTTTTGAAAAACGACAAAAGAAAAAAATTACTACTGACTGGGGATATGGCACATTACAAATGGATTTATGTTTCAAAAATCTTACTGATTGTCACATTTCTGTAAAAACATTGCCTTTTTCACTGCAATCCGTACAAAATGATATACAAAGACAACTGCTTCAGGGTGAGAACTGAGGGTTTCTCAGGCCACCAGAATTCTGGGCACTTTATTGCTAAGAGGAGATGAGATGGATGACTTTTAGGATTCAGCTCAGAGAACGAGAAGAAAACACTAGAAAAGATCCATATTTAAAGAGACTTGTGCTCAGATTTGCACGGGGGGAGTTTAGGGAATTTCTTGCCCAGAATCTCTCTCAGTAAATATTAGCTAAATGAAAAAATGAGCCCACTCAATCTTCTGAAGTTCTGCTAAAAAATGTGGAGTTTCTTTATTCAGCTCTGAAAATTCTGAGGTTGCCCAGGCGTCTCCAGTGAAGGGAGGCACCCCTGTCCGTGATTTGGATCCAGACTCATTACCACTGTCGCTGGGCCCAGGATGGATTTGATACATGAAACTAGACTGACCAGGACTGCACGTCACTTCCCAGCGCCCGAGGCATCTTCACATCCCTGGCTCCTGAGACTGACGCCCTCACTAACCCTGGGTGGCAGCTACCGTGAGCGCCCTTGCCTGGAAGAGGGGTGACCCTCCACGCCTGGTACGTGAGGGCTGATGCAGCAGACACTGTCCATGTGAGGCAATGATAGACGTTCCCACGATGAATCCATTATGATTTGCAACCAGAGAGCAAAGTCCAGGAAACATAGAAAGTTCTCAGTAAGTCCCAGCTCCTTTCCTTTTTCCCAAATCTGATTCCAGATTCCATGTTCTTTCCTTGCCCAGCTCTTCTGCGGTGTCTCTGCTCAGTCCCTGCTTTCCCTCCCAGTCCACCAGGGAACCCCATCGGCTTCAACTGGCCCCCCTATTCCTCACCTGGGGAGCCCGCGGGCCCCTCCCTGCTGCCGGAGCTCTCCTCCTGGGCCCTCTGGCCCCTGGGCTTCCCTGGAGGCAGTTTCACGCCCTCCTAGAATTTCTCACCTCTCTCACCAGCATGTAGTTCTTTAAGGATAGTGCGTGTATTCCTGCTGGTTTTAAACACCTTGATTCTCCACCAACAAGCACATTGAAAACACGGGTTAAGTGTGTGATTGGTAGGTGAGTTGATGACATCCTGCTAATAGCTTAAGAAAGCTCAGTGTTTTGTGACCGCCTGGAGGGGAGGGATGGGGAGGGTGGGAGGGAGGGAGATGCATGAGGGAGGGGATGTGGGAACAGATGTATATGTATGACTGATTCACTTTGTTATAAAGCAGAAACTAATAAAAAAATAGAAAAAAAAAAAAAAGAAAGCATGAATGACAAGTACAACTACGTAAGAATCTCCCCCACGATGTATAATTGCCCAGTGAGATAGGTGCTCGGAAGCAAAGGACAGAGTTCTGGGGGTTGGGGAAGCAGCCCGACCCTCCACGCAGGGTCAGGATGGGGCAGTGAAGGGCTCCGGGGGCGGGCAGCCGTCCAGTCCTGGCGCCGACCTGCATGGATGCTCGCGTTCTGTCTCCCTGGGGACCCTACACTGTCCTCTCTTGTCCCTGAGAATATTCCTTCTTCCCAAATCTACACTGACATTAATGTCCCCACTCCCACCTTTACTGGTGTTCACACAGCCCGTCTTTCCTCACCCCCTTACTCTTTTTTTTTTTTTTACATCTTTATTGGAGTATAGTTGCTTTACAATGGTGTGTTAGTTTCTGCTTTATAACAAAGTGAATCAGTTATACATATACATATGTTCCCATATCTCTTCCCTCTTGTGTCTCCCTCCCTCCCACCCCTCCCTCTCCCACGCCTCTAGGTGGTCACAAAGCACCGAGCTGATCTCCCTGTGCTATGTGGCCGCTTCACACTAGCTATCTACCTTACGTTTGGTAGTGTATATATGTCCATGCCACTCTCTTGCTTTGTCACAGCTTACCCTTCCCCCTCCCCATATCCTCAAGTCCATTCTCTAGTAGGGCTGTGTCTTTATTCCTGTCTTACCCCTAGGTTCTTCACGACATTTTTTTTTCTTAAATTCCAAATATATGTGTTAGCATACGGTATCTAGAAACAATAAATGCTGGAGAGGGTGTGGAGAAAATGGAACACTCTGGCACTGCTGGTGGGAATGTGAATTGGTACAGCCACTATGGAGAACAGTATGGAGGTCCTTAAAACACTAAAAATAGAACTACCATATGACTCAGCAATCCCACTACTGGGCATATACCCTGAGAAAACCATAATTCAAAAAGAGTCATGGGGCCTCCCTGGTGGCGCAGTGGTTGAGAGTCCGCCTGCCGATGCAGGGGATACGGGTTCGTGCCCCGATCTGGGAGGATCCCATATGCTGCGGAGCGGCTGGGCCCGTGAGCCATGGCCGCTGGGCCTGCGCATCCGGAGCCTGTGCTCCGCAACGGGAGAGGCCACAACAGTGAGAGGCCCGCATACCGCAAAAAGAAAAAAAAAAAAAAAAAGAGTCATGGACCAAAATGTTCATTGCAGCTCTATTTACAATAGCCCAGAGATGGAAACAACCTAAGTGTCCATCATCGGATGAATCGATAAAGAAGATGTGGCACATATATACAATGGAATATTACTCAGCCATAAAAAGAAACGAAATTGAGCTATTTGTAATGAGGTGGATAGACCTAGATTCTGTCATACAGAGTGAAGTAAGTCAGAAAGAGAAAGAAAAATACCTTCTTACTCTTAACCTATTTTTGTCCTTGTATCTCAGGTGAGTTTCCTGCGGAAGCCAGTAGCCAGGTTTTGCCTTTTAATACCCGCTGATGATCTCAGCCTGTTCACAGTTATGATGAGATGTTCACTCCGATGTGATTAATGATTCAGCGTGATTAAAATCTATCATCTTGCTGGTGCTTCTCTGTTTCATCCGTCATTTTATTCTTTTCCCCTTTTTCTGCCTTTGCTTGGGTTAACTAATCGTTTGTTATGATTCCATTTTATCTCCAACACTGACATTACTTATACTTCTTTCTTTAAAGAGTTGAAAGTTGACTAGATTTTACAATACGCATCTTTAGTTAACCAGAGTCAAACAGCATTGCTCCACATGTGACACGAGGATCTCAGGGCAGCGGTCCTTGCTGGTCTCCTCCAAGTGCAGCCCTTTGTCCTGGGAGGGATTCTCTGTCTGGAACGCTCCCTCTCTCTCATTAGAAGCACGTTCCCGACATAGTTTCGCTGTGCACTGAGGACCTCCCTCTGCAGTGGGCTCTCCGGTCTTTCTCCTTCTCTCCAGCTTCTCCCTGTGTGCTAACGCTCCTTCTCTGGACTCCACTGTCTGTGCTTTGTGTCTCTCACCCAGAACGGCCACTCCGGCTGTCCTGTAAGGTCAGGCAGCCCTCCTCCCGTGCTGCCATCCTCGTGGACACCACACCCTTTCTGGCTGCCGGCCCTCCTCTGCTGCCTTCAAACAAGTGGAGCAGAACATCGCCACGTCTACACCACTGCTCTGCCACCATCCAACCCAGTTTCCATGCTCACCCGGGAACTGTGACCCTTTAGAGCGGGGGGGGGGGGGCAGGATCCTGTGTGCTATGCATCCTCGCTGACACCTGAAATTTATTTAGTAAGAATACGTTGAACCAGTATTTTCTGAGTACCGTGAAAATCCTCAAACTAACTCTTCCATGCAACACAAGGACAGTCGATTTGGTTCTTTTTAATAAATTTATTTATTTTGGCTGCGCTGGGTCTTCGTTGCTGCGCACGGGCTTCGTCTAATTGCGGCGAGCGGGGGCTACTCTTCGTTGCAGTGCGTGGGCTTCTCATGGTGGTGGCTTCTCTTGTTGCGGAGCACAGGATCTAGGCGCGAGGCGGGCTTCAGTAGTTGTGTCACACAGGCTCAGTAGTTGTGGTGCACGGGTTTAGTTGCTCCATAGCAAGTGGGATCTTCCCGGACAAAGGCTCGAACCCGTGTCCCCTGCATTAGCAGGCGGATTCTTAACCATTGCACCACCAGGGAAATCCCAGTCAATCTGATGTAATATACTTGGCCTGTGCGCCTGTGTGTTCTCTGTATGTGACTTTTTCTTGTCTTACAGACCAGAGTCTAACTTCCTTTAAGTACCACTAGACAATACACTCTTGAGGTTCTGTGAGTACCTTGTATAATCCTGCAGTTACGGCTTTTAGTTCTTGTTTATTAGAGACTCTGTCTGTATGAGGACCTTGGGGTAAAATATCACAATTTCTATTCATATCTAAATTCTACTTCTGTGATACTGTGTATTACAATAGTTCCCACTTATCCATGGAGGACACATTCCAAGACCCCCAGCAGATGCTTGAAACCACAGATAATACGAAGTCCTATATATATGCTATGTTTTTTCCTAGACTACCAGGAGGGTAGCACATACAGGGTGGGTAAAGGGTTGATTCCTGACCCAAGTGGGACGGAGCAGGACTGTGTGAGATTTCATCACGCTACTCATGACATCATACAATTTAAAACTTATGAACTGTTTATTTCTGGAACTTTCCATTTCATATTTTTGGACTGAGGTTGACCTCAGGTAACTGAAACCGCAGAGAGAAAAACCATGGATAAGGGGACTACCGTGCACTTATTTTCAAAAATTTCCACTATCCTTGTTAATGCAGCAAAGTGTTTGTTTATGTGTTTTAAGAGACCAGTATGGTTCCTTTAGATACATTTATCTTGCCCACATACATCCAACTTCACCTTTGACCTCAAATCCAGATGCAAGGTCACAACTCACGAATTCTCTCCTTCCCACATCAAAAGCTCACACATGCACTTAGACATAAATGAGATTCTGGTAAATATCTCTTTACCCTTCAGAATTACTGAATCTTATCTTGTGTGGAGTAATTTTGGTAATAAGGTATGCTTATTGAGGGATTCTGTTTTCTTCCAAAGATGCACTCAGGAATTAAATTTCTAACCCGCCCTTTGCTGAGAGGCAGCCCTTCGTTTTCCTGCTCTCTCTCCTGCATGGTCCTCTCCCACGGACCGTGGTGACGTCTGTTCAGCCTGCAGGGTGACACAGCGCTGAAGGAATTCTGTGTTTTCTTTTACCAACACTAGGTCTTCCCCCGCAAAGTCAGATCCCAAGTGCAAATGTTGGCTGGGAATGTGTAAATCCAGATTGGAAGGTTCAGATCAGATTGAACTGATCTGATGGAATAATTTTTGTCAAGAAATCTATTTTTTCACCTGCAAGATCTCAGTGATAAGTCAAGAAACCATATTTATCAGAGTTTCTATGACCTTAATTACTTTTTTTCCTGAAATGTATGTATCAATGGACATCTGCTTAGAAGGGCATGTGATGAGCAGGTGCCTCTCTGTGAATCTCAATGTCATTTTCCTTTCCAGATGTGTGATCCCTTCTTGCATGAGAAGCAAAAGGCAAAATTAGCTCCCCAAACAAAATAGTTTCTGGATTGTGTGCAATTTAAAGTGACTTTACCCTTTGACAGTTAAATATCAGTTTTAAAATGTTTCTCTCTCAGGACCTGTCCTCCTGCCTACATGCTTCATTTATGGTCAATTTGTTAATTTGGGGCCAGGTCATCTTTTCTTAGCTCTTCCCACTTCTGTGCTTTGTTTATGCTGCTTTCCTTGTTCACTTTAACGGCACTTGCTAAAATTCCAGGGCCACTCATGGAATAAAACTGTTGTTACAATCTCATCATTTTCAACATTTACTGCTTCCATTGCATATGCAATGCCTTTTCCATGCTCACCATTTTTATATGTTTCCACTGATTATTTTTCTGCCAGCTCTTTAGTTGTACTTCTGTGTTTAATGCCACAGCAGAATTGTATGGCTTTGTTAGTTAAATTAATTATGACTTTAAAGCTTTATGGTGAGTCAATTTTACTAGTTTTATTTTAGAATGACCTGTGAGGCCATTTATCTTAGAATGTCCCCAGCTCACCCATTTAATAATTTGTAAAATTACACCAGACTTTATGTGGCTCATCACACAATGAGAAAAGTCGATTGCAGAGCCCAACATTGGAACTCACAGCACTAATTTCCATATCACCGTTACACTGTTCATTCCACAAATGCTCCCTCTAGTATATGTCATTTATAAGTGTCTTTTGCTACTATTTTTGCTTTTTTTGTCAGATTCTTGATGAGCAGATGACATGAAATGCAACAGCTGACTCTCTACCATGTAGTTCACTCAGGAACCTCCATACACTTGAAATGGTAACATCATAGCACAGCAATAAAAACTATTTTTGTTCTAGCCCTTTGCTTTGACAGAGTCATAGCTAAACCCTCACAGCTCAATGTAATGTCATTGTTTAAAAACTCTAAACAAGGAATTTCCAAAACAGGTTTCATCAAACCAGCCCAATGTCTAACTCTCAGTGTCTAGTCCATATTCCAACCTAAAACCCTTGCCCTGTTATCCAGAGACATCCTTCTTAAACCCTTCCTGAGGTCTAATTTAGTTCAAAGATTTTTTTTTCTTTAATTCATCATTTTAACCACCAAACTCCCCTTTCCATGGCAGGAGGACTACTCACTACCCTGGATTTTATTGTCTGGTTTCTTATTGTGTAGATGTTTTCATAAATGCTTGGAGGAAATACATTCGTTCTCTCCAGTGCTCAGGATAAGTGCCTATCAATGTGGAATTTTTTCCAGTTGTATCGGGATTGCTAGGAGAGTCTCAGCGAGCCTCGCAGGTTTCCACGTGCAGACTCGAGCGTGCTTGCAGGTGGTGGGGTTTCTTTGTCTCATCTTCACTGGGAGACTCTGTGTTTGAGGTACAGGATCTGGATTTTACACGTTTACACAGGCATAATCCCTACCTTCGTGCCATTAATGAGGCAGGCAGAGGGCATGCTAGAGGGAGTTTTCTTTGTTTCCGTTTTCCAAACTTTCACTTAGGTTAAGGAGGATTTCAACTAAATGTAAGTTATTATCATTATTTTAGTTTTCCTCAATTTGGTTTAGGTCCGTATTATTCAATGACTTTCTTCCCCAAACAACATCAAAGATCAGCTTCAAAATGTATGTCCCTTTAAAGATATTGTGACTCTATTCTCTAGGTTTTTCCCTAAAGTTAGTTAACCCTATTTCCTCTGAGAAAAAGTATTCTCATACATTGCTTTTAATAATTTGGATGAAAGTAATTCAGTTCATGTTTACAGAAAATATGGTAAAGGACTAAAGCCACAATGGAAAACTCCCACATCATAAGGATACAGATTTAAGGTTTGAGCTGGTATCTCAATGAATTAAGAAGTATAGAGTGTTCCTACAGTTTCACCAACTTCTTAACTGATTTTAAGAAAGTTGAGAGTCAGCTATGTAATAATGATAACATTTATGAAAAGATAAAACCTTCCTTCAAGGCAGCAGGATACTACCAGAAACTATTTTTACTTCAATTTTTTTTATCGGTAAAATCATTGCATTTTTACTGCTCAAGATGGAAGTCACTCATGATGAGCCCTTTTAGTTATCTTGGGGACACACAATTCTTTTTTTATTAACTTTTTTCAACATGTTGATGGAAAAAAAAAAGTGTCACAATACAATATTCACAAGTCCAAGGCAAAAATACAGTTTTACGTAATACACTGCCTAATTGTGAAAAAAGCATTTTCCTACTAGCTAAATAAAAACTACTTTAAGTAGCATATTGGACAAGTCAGGCACTTCACTGCGATCTGAGCAGCTCTGGCCTGATTAGCTTAATGGGGTCTGATGTGTCCTTAGACCCATCAATCACATTAAATCCGTGTCAAGATCTATGTTCCAGATTAAGGAAATGGTGCAGGCATATGAGTGGTCAGTTATCCTATAAACGATTCATTTCTCACACTGAAATGCATGTCCTAAGTTTGTTATATTGAAATTGTGACTTTAAAATTCCGTTGACGATGTCTTCCTTGGGACAGAGGCCTGCTTTACTTTCCTCATGAAGTATTAATACAGTGAGTTCTGTGTGCTTCTAACGACAAGAGGATGAAATAACATTAATGCATATTTAATGTATATTGTTAGATAATACTAATATTTAGAGGTTGATGTCTTTGATTGTGTTTCTGTTCATCATCTGGGGAGTGACTTGAAAGTTTCCATTTAACTAAACGTACATTTTAATCATTTCACCTCCTTTCATAGGCTATTTGTTTTCCAGTTAAATGAAACTTCTCCCTGGCGATTCCTATAACTGCCTTGATTGACCTTCTCTGGAGCTTTCAATCTTAGCTGTGTTTTGGGGACATGGCCCTATTAATTTGTATTTTATGCAAGAGTTAGATGATTCTGTCCTTAATTACACTATGTCAGTTTCCTGGCTCTAGGATCTGTAATTACAGAGGTCTTTCCTTATGACTGGGTACTATGTTGCTATCTTTCCATTCTTGAGAAACAGTTTCTATTCTTGGAAATGCAGATCCACTTCCTTCAATTTCTGTTCCTTCAGGACACTTGGATGACTTCTTCTTAAACCCAGTAATTTAATGTCCTTAATTTATACCAAAATATATGCTTTAGAACTTTTCATTTTTTAGGTCAACCCACAATACACTAATTGACAGGTGAGAACTAACTCTGGAAGTTATTTGTTCGTGTGTTTCTGTCATTTGCCAAGTCAACAACAATTCACTCAATGAAAGTCATCGCCTTTCCTTGAGGCATTCCTTTTAATTTTGTTTTATTTTATCTTATTTCAGTAGGAATCAGGGGCCTAATCTTTCCCAGAAAATTCAATGTAATATAGGAAGTTCTTAATCCAAATAGCATTGCTTTATTTTTCCCCTTTCAGTTAAAACTATGCTTTTTAAATTGGTTTATATGTAGAAATGGAAAAAAAAAGTTAACTATAATTTGCTTCTTATACCTTCCCAAAAATGTTGCTATGTGATAGTCATTTCCCATTATTCAATGCATAGTGGTATTTAAATAAATTAATTTCCCAAAATACCTTAGAATTCCATTTTCACTTTTGAGGCTCGTGTGACAAGTGTCCTCGTTTCTATCTAACTTCAAGCAAGGAAAGATTTTTAAATCCCTTTAATTTACACAACAAAAGCCATAGTTAATCAATTTTACAAATATTTTAAGGAGATATATTTTGACTACTTCACACAATATACCTTTTTATTATTAAGTGATGAAATTCTAAACATATTTTATCACATAAGAAAAGCACATGATGAAAGATTTCAGGGCACTTTTTAACTTTTTAATTTATTTTTAAATAAAAATGCCTTTTATTTATTATTTTATTTATTGTTTTACTTTCTTTCTTTACAAATAATGTTTTTCTTAGGAGACTGTGCCAATGCTTAAATAAAATAGGAAAATGTTCTGAAGTTATCTGAAGAGCTCATAATCTTTTTTCCTGTTATTGATAGGTTTATTACTGATCTCGATTTCCACATATTTTTTCAAAGATGAAATCATATAATTTGTCACTTTGAAAAGTCAATATTTATCTTTAAAATCCACTTTGATTTTAATCAGTTAATTAAATGGAGGTTAGTCTGGGGGAACACAATAAATTTACTCAATATACTACATTAAATACGCAGTTTTCTCTAACATGTCAAATTCATTTTTTTTCCAATTTTATATTTTTCAAGGTGTTTTTCTGGCTCTATTGAGATGAAAATGTTCATAATTCACAGACATTTTTTAAGGATCCTGAACTACTCACCCACGTGTGTGGTGATCCCAGTGGCTATAAAAGCTTGACAACGTTCTAATTTTTTCCTGTACATCAATTTCTGTGGAAATAACATTGACTCTTTTTTTATATAAAGTTGCTTTCTAGAATATTCAGGTGTTTCCTAGACACTGATGTTACCTCTATTTTAGTTTATTCATGACAAAAGCTCTTCATGGAACATGCACGAATATGCCTTCTTCTTTGCTTTAAAAATTATTCTCCATGGGATCATAAATGGTATTACACTCCACACTAAATATCTTGAATTAATACTTATCTTCCGAGGAGCTCCAGCTGTGAAACACAACTGACCATTTGTATTCTCAGCAGGGCTCTGAGACAGTTTACAAGTGGGAAGCTAGAGGTTGAGTGACTTGGTCAGTTTTCCGTGGCATTCATAGAATTAAGCTTTCCACGGGAATATTTTAAGAGTGAATCTGCAGTTGTGTGAGAATTCACGCCGTGCACACATTTGCACACCCATGTAAACGTGGACACACACGGAGGAAAGAATGCCGTTTCCGTTTATATTACATCCGATGAAAGAGCTGTACCAGAGAAGGGTGAACTATTAAACACATTTCTTTAGCAAAACGGAGCATCATTCATTTGGAGTCTACTCATCCCTTAACTAAGCAAAGCTGATATTCATATTTAATGCCCTTTAGTATTTTAAACTGTGTATGTTATGACATTTAACACATACGAAAGTACTTTGTTTTCAGGTACTCCAAAGTGCTTAGAAGCAGAGTGAATAAAAATGTGTAAACTAACTAATTTTTGAATATTTACTAACGTTGACTACTACCAAATAACATGTGATTGCATGATTTCCATTTATACTGGAAAATAATCAAACACCTATTTTTGAAACTATCCTGCCATTTAGACCTCTTAATTCAGATACTATTTTTCTTTACGTTTTGTTATTAAGATGAATTTATTTAATTCACCATTTTTTCTCCATCCTCAAGTTAATATTCATCCTTACCAGGGACAGTAGGGACAGTAACAATGTTTGAGTGTCACCTGATGTCACAGCAGTTTTCTAGATTTTGGTTATTCTTTGAAGCATTCTGGGTCTTTTTCATCAACTATAACATACAGGACATTATCTAGGTGGCTTACAAAGTTTCTCCGAATTCCAAAATTCCATATAATCCTATTTCACACCATCCTTGCATATCCCAGCCATACTCTATGGTTTCATTGATTCTTTTATGTGACAAGAAGGAAGGCCACAGGGACCCTCAGTCAGAGAAGAGAGAAAAGACTCGTGTTGACATTGAGATTTGTTTTTTAAAAAAGAAGCAGAAGGACAGAAGGTAAAGAGAAAAGGATACAGAGAGGGAAAGAAGGAGCCCAGAAACAGAGGGGCCAGCAGCCTGCCTTCCAGGCCCACGGGCCACTGTGCTTCCTCCTTCAGGGTCCTAGAGGCTGCCCCGCGTCTACCAACACACTGCCGTGTTCATTCTTGCTTCAAATGCCAGCTGGGGTGACTGGTTTCTGCACCTTGCAACCAACAGGCTGTGATAAGAGTAAATAATAAGGGCACACAATTAGGAACACAAAATGCTTTTAATACTTCATACCTCTATAATACTCTCTTAATCAAACACAAGCCAACTGTCCCAAATACCAGCAAAGCTGTCCATTCTTTTTATTCTTCCTGGAATTTAAGTAACCATTGAGTATAAGATGAGTCATAAATGAATAATAGGATTTCTGATGGGAGGAAATATTACAATAATTGTGTCCTTGATTCTAAGACAAATCCAGAGCTCAGGTATCTGAAATGTGTGGAATTGTGTCTTAGGATGGAGAGAAGGTCGATCTGTTGCTTGCTGTAACAGAATGGATGACAATTTTGAGAGCACCTCTTTCATTTCCTTTTTCCTTGAAGTGACTTTTTAAAAGTGAAGTAAACATGTTTACATTGATTCATACCATTGACAAAACTGAATTGTCATCTGAGACTCTAAACCCTCTGGTTTTGTGTTTTTCATATTGTTTTCTCATTTCCTCCAAACAACACTAAATTGAATTTGCTGAGTTTTACAGCGGCTATTAAACCAACCAAGAACTGCTATCAATAAACCTTCCTCTTTGGAGAAGAGTTTCTTTCCTTCCTGAACTATTATTTCTTTTCCTGACCTTGACCTCTGCACAGACTTTGGCATCTCAGGACACCTGTGGTCTGCGGTTTTGCTCACCACGGAATCTGGGAATCTGATCCCTTGAGTGGTTTAAGCCATGCGTTTCTCCAGAGCTAATGGCTTGCTTGGAATCACAACAGATATGCATTACACAGCCATTCACTTTGCATTTTTGTTAACTGTGAATAAGAAAAAGTGAGTAGACAAAAATCGAACTGTGATGTAAAAGAAGCTTCATCACAGCACTCAGTTGCCGTGTTATCGCATATTTGTGATATGTGGGAAGGTTCCTCTTAAAACATGGTGAAAATGCCATTAAGGAATAACTCAATGAAAGACTGTTGCTTTAGGATGATTTGATCTCTTGTTTTCCAATTATTCAAAGTTGACAATCTGAAATAAAGTCTCTTTATATTTTAACAACAGAGGAATATACACACATCAGTGACTTTTGAAGCAATGTTCAGAGAGACATTGCTGAGGCACATTTTTAAGAAATGGTTCAAGACTAGCCTTCGTGGTGAATGTCACATAGAAAACATGGAACTAGTCAGAAGGGGAAGAATCATTACGGACATGCTAACTGACTTCACTTACGTTTTCCAATATACGTATACCTGAGTGTGATATATTATTATAAAAACCTATCTAAATAAGTAAGTCTAAGTGGCCTCTTTCAATAAATAAATAAGAAAATAAACAATTTTAATCAAAAATCTAATACAAAAAGATGTTCTTTTAATTACTAGCGTTTTCTATTCATTACGATGAACTTTTCCCCTTCTGTTGTATTTTGTCCTTGAAACTTGAAACAGTAGCATCTAATTTTGTTGCTGTCATTGCTGTGTATTTGTTGTCAAGGGCTTTGTTATCAATTGGAGTGTATATAAAGCAGATGCTGGGCGAATGTGTGGGTGACGGAGGAATGAAGATACTAGGGTCAGTTGCTGTAGTAGGATGATCTAGATTTAAACCATGTAAGCACAACTGTCAGTGGGAATGTCAGTTGGTGCAGCCACTGTGGAAACAAATGAAAAATAGAACTACCATATGATCCAGCAATTCCCGTTCTGGTCATTTACCCAAAGGAAACAAAATCACTATCTCAAAGAGACATGTGTAACCCCGGGATCATTGCAACATTATTTACAATAGCCAAGACATAGAGACAACCTAGAATCTGTCATACAGAGTGAAGTAAGTCAGAAAGAGAAAAACAAATACCGTATGCTAACACATATACCTGGAATTTAAAAAGTGGTACTGAAGAACCTAGGGACAGGACAGGAATAAAGACGCAGACATAGAGAACGGACTTGAGGACATGGGGAGGGGGAAGGGTAAGCTGGGACGAAGTAGAGAGTAGCATGGACATATTTCCTCTACCAAATGTAAAATAGATGGCTAGTAGGAAGCTGCTGCATAGCACAAGGAGATCAACTCGATGCGTTGTGATGACCTAGAGGGGTGGGATAGGGAGGGTGGGAGGGAGATGCAAAAGGAAGGGGATATGGGGATATATGTATACATATAGCTGATTCACTCTGTTGTACAGAAGCAACTGACACAAAATTGTAAAGCATTTATACCCCAATAAAGATGTGAGAAAAAAAAGGAGTCCATCCATGAATGAATGGATACAAAAAAATGTGGTGTAGATATATCTAGATATATAGATAGTATTATTAGATCTATCTAGTAGATCTATATATTAGCATAGTTTAGATATAGATATAAATACTGGAATATCATTCAGTCATGATAAAGAAAGAAATTCTTCAATTTGCAAAAAACGTAGATGGAAATTGAGGGCATTATACAAAGTGAAATAAGTCAAACTGAGAAATACAAATACTGTATGTTCTCACTTGTATGTGGAATCTAAAATAAAAAGCAAAACCAAAACAAAACGAACACCAAAATCCTAGAAACAGAGGACAAATAGCTGGCTGCCAGAGGTGGGTAGGAGATGGTGGGAGGAATGGGTGAAGGGGGTCAAAAGGCACAATCTCCCAGTTATAAGAAGAATCATTCCTGGCAGTTGTAATGCACAGCATGGCAACTATTGTTCACAAAAATCTATTGTGTATTTAGAAGTTGGGAAGAGAGCACATCTTAGAAGTTCTCATCAAAAGAAAAAAAATTTTGTAACTATGAGAGTCGAGGGATTTTAACTAAACTTATTGCGGTGATCATTTTACAATATATACATGTATCAAATCATTGTGTTGTACACAAATGAATAAATTGTTATATGCCACTTATATACCAATAAAACTGGGGAAAATGAAAAAAAGCCTGCATAAACACAGTCAACTCAAACAGATGCCCTCGTGATGTACACACTAGCCTATTTTTTGTTTAGTTAATTCACAAGTAAGAAAAATCTCTAAATATGCTCTTCAGCACCAGGTTATGAGTTAATTGTGCTAACTGCTACTTCCTTCTTAAAGTCATATTTTTCCAAAGGGGAAGCTTTGCTGATGATTCTTTCTCCTAAAATCATGTACCCTCTTTTCATCATAAGATATTTTTAACTAGGAGCTGTTGGAATTAAAAAATAATAATAACTAATTCTTTATCTTTCAAAAAAAATCTCTTCTGCATAAATTTTGAATAATATTCCCCTAAATAAAGAACTCATAGTTTGATATCGATTTTCAGAACAAAACACTTTCAACCTAGTAGTTGTAATAAACAAGGAAGGTAAAATTTTTACCAGTTGAAAAGGAATTGAAGTGAAGAAATGTAGGAATGAAATCCATACCAAACATAGAAAACAGGCTTGAAAGTGCCCATCCTTTAGAGGCGTATGTAAATAATTGATGATGAACTAATTAATAGTGAATTTTGTGTCTCTTGTAATTACTAACATTGGTTAAACTGAATCCTAATAAATATCGCATTAGCTATTGAAAAGTTCATTTTAGTCAGTATCACTACTCCTGCCCTCAAACATCCCTAGATAAAATATTTCTCTGAAGCTGAAATATTCTTGTTCTCTTTTCTTCTTTAAAAAGGGAGGATTGGTTGATTCCTAGAGCCAATAGTTTTTACATGTTTATGTAAATAACACAAAAATTATTCTCAATATTTGGGGTTACATAGTTTAGCTATAATTATATGAATCAAATTATACTGATAATAAATTTTTTAAATGACACTTCAAATTTTAAAATAAATTTATACTTTAATGTAATACCCTCACTTAAAAAAAACAACTAGGAAACCTCTTTCCTTTGAGCTGAAGTTTAAATTAACTTATAGATAACATTATAATATCAATTATCTATTTGCTGCCTAATTTTGTCAGAAGATTTATTATTGATAACAGAAACAGATATTTCTAGGTTCTGATAAATTGCATTTAGAAAAGCTAATTCCAATACCATTTAGTTAAAAACCTCACATATATGACATGTTTCTGCTCCATTAAGTTGTTTAGATTCAATACATTTTCAGTATGAAGGAGAATAACATTGGGTGTGGTTAAAATATATCTTAACCCAAATTATTCTTTAGGAATTAATGTTAGGATTGTACAAAATAATAAGTACTCTCTTTACTATTTTTCCTCTGGTGATTTCTATATAGATCACCTCTTTCAAATATTTCAGGACCATAATCAGTATGATTTGGTTCATATTATCTAATGGTGGTAACAGTAGTTTTACCCTTGTAATATTTTAAATAAATGTCTGTGTTTTAAATGAATTATATAAGCTCATAGCAAAAGGGATATTGATAAAATATTTTGAAGACTCTTCAGATGCTACCAAAGTTGTTCTTGGGCTATTTCTTTATCCATTATGCAAATATTTCAACCTATTAATAATTAAAATAGCAACCCATTAATAATTAGGATCTCCATTACAAATCTGACCTTTAATTGAATTCTATAGACTGAAAAATGAGCCTCTTGATTTATGCTAAGAATAAAGGTTAAAAACCTTTTTCCCAGTGAATCTAATTTTTCTCATTCTTGCTAAACCAGAAACCTTGAAGGAAGATGCTCCTCTGGGCATGTCTTCTCCTGGTTCTGCTCCGTTTTTACCCATGAGCTAAGAGTTCAGAATTTAGGGCCCTGTTCCCTGTGTGTTCTAGGCTCTCAGTTTTCTAGAACAGTTAGGGAAGCTCAACCTCTCCAAAGGTTAAAAATCAAAACTGGACACAGGTGGTGTCTACACAGAGCTCTCAATGCAGCATTTTAAATGAATTTAGTCAATTCACATGTAGGCCTGGGGAAGTCAATCAATCAATTTGACTGCTTTTTTTTTTTTCTCATTTAATTTGTCATTGAAATACAGTGACCGACTCCAGCCTTGTGTAGACACAGCTTTTCTTACACACACAAATCCACGCGGCACACCCTGCTGTGGAATGTGGTTCTCACCCAAATGTTCCCATGCTCCCAATCTGGGGGTGGCATGGGGCCCTCACATCTACAGGGCACGGAGGGGCCTCGAATTCCTGCATCCTCCACGTTGTGAAGCACTTGGGAGCCCCTCTCGCCAGCATCCTTCTGTGGGTCTGCGCACGTGGGCACCACCTACAGACACTTTACTGACAGTCAGAGCTGAAGTCAAGAATAAGGGTATTTTAAAGTGAGCAAAAGGCACGTCTTTATCAATGACACAGACAGAAAGTGTACTTGCTCAAAAAGCAGGGTCCACAGATTAAGATGGGCAGAAGAAACAAAGCAGGAGCCCCGGCAGCGCCCGGGCGGTTACTGTCCCTTTTGGTCCCTCCGCGTGGATCCACAGTCAGACAAGCCAGCAGCTGTCGCAAAAAGAGCAAAGCTTTTCCCAGGACTCCTCCACTACATCTCCCATGACATTCGACTGTTTCCTTTTCTTTCCTCTCCGTGTATCACCAGCAAAGTTATTCATTATATACTCAAGTGTGCTCAGAATGCAGATTCCCATAACCCACGAAATATTTCTTTGTGGAAAAAAATTAAAACAGACTGAAATTACGTTAACGAGTTCAGATTTATGGTGTAAAAGAGCTAAAAAAAACCCAAAAGTTTAAAAACTGTCAGCTCACAAGAGTATTTTGTTTGACCTGCATAGTTCTGACTATTTTTTTAAAAATCAATTGCCCATATTTTGGTGTCAAGAAATTACACAGTTATGGTTATTTTTAATACTTTTGCTTTAATGTAGAATTGTAAGTAAATTACATGACATCACTACAATTAGAAAAGTTGACTTTGACTATGTATTTACCATCACCAGCGAGTTTTACACATTCTTACGTTCTTGCGATGTAAATTATCATCTTTTCATTTCTGCTTTAAGGATGGCCTTTGGTCCAACAATCCCATTTATGGGTATATATCTGAATAAAATAAAATCACTGTCTTAAAATAGATATCTGCACCCCCCCATGTCAGTAGCCAAGACATGAAAACAATGTTAGTGTCCTTTGACAAATGAATGGAAAGAAAACATGATGTATGCATACACAGGACAGAATATTATTCAGCCATGAGAAAGAAAGAAATCTTGTCGTTTGGGACACAGAGATGGACCTTGAGGGCATTATGCTAAGTGAAGTAAGTCAGGCAGAGAAAGACAAATACCATATGACCCCGCTTGTATGTGGAATCTAAAAAATAGGTGAACTCATAGAAACAGAGAACAGGTTGGTGGTTGCCAGAGGCTGGAGATGAGGAAAATGGGTAAAAGTGGTAAAAAGTACAAACTTCCAGTTATAAGATAAATAAGTCCTGGGGATCTAATTTATAGCATGATTAAATTAGCGTCTAATTTATAGCATTTATAACAACACTGTAAATATATTTGAAAGTTGCTGAGAGTAGACCTTAAACGTTCTCACCACAAGAAAAAAAAATCTTGCAACCATGTGAGGTGATGGATGGCTTAACTGACCTTACCTTGGGGATCAATCACTGCACAAAATCACCACATGCACGTCTTACACCCACACTATGCTCTATGTCAATTATATCCCAATACAGGTGGGAACAATATTTTAGAAAGGGAGAGATTACGCAAGACAATTTGGATTTCTGTATCCTTTGAAAAAAAGTCAGGTAATTTAGCAACGTTAGACCTCGTTTCTGCAAGTCACAGTTGATTTGTAGAGTCAGATGTCATATGATATCACTCATGTGTGGAATCTAAAAAAATGATACAAATGAGCTCATTTCCAAAACAGAAATGGACTCACAGACATAGAAAACAAACTTATGATTACCAAAGGGGAAAGGGGGGATCAATTAGGAATTTGGGATTAACATATACACACTACTATACATAAAATAGATAAACAAGGACCTACTGTATATTACAGGGAACTTTACCCAATATCTTATAATAACATATAAGGGAAAAGAATCTGAAAAAGACTATATATATATGTAACTGAATCACTCTGCTGTACACCTGAAACTAACAGAACATTGTAAATGAACTATAATTCAATAAAAAAAAAAAAACTTGAGTAGTTGTACCTCTCCTCTAGAAGCTTCTTGTCTCATTTCATTTTCTGCCTGCCTTCTGTAGACATTTAGACCTAAAAGAACCTGCTCTCAAGATACCCTGTCTGCCCATGGGGACCTACCCAAAATGGATAGTGCAGCTGTTTGACATCTTCTCTTGCCTGAAAGGAGGTCATCCTTACATCTCGTTTCACAGATCATCTAGTGGCCTGGATATCTAGTCATGAGGCAGCCTTGAATTTGCATTTCCTCCCTGAAAGTATTACACGAAATTAAACTCTAGGAAATGCAATAGATGAGGAGTTTTCTACATGCTAGGATGCAGAGATGGAAAGAAAACGCTACAGAGCATGATGACTAAGGACAGGACCCTTGCCTCAGTCTGGAGACAATTCCAGAGTCACCTCCATAGATGGTTCCCTGCTGCTGCTCTCATAGGTTGATAAGCAGATTTGCATCCTGCACATCATTTCCTCTCTCTTCTTCTCCATATAATTACAATTAGGATTAGGCTTGCTCCCTAGGTCCTTCCCATCCTTGTCAAAGACCATTTAAAGATGGGCTCCCCTGGTGGCGCAGTGGTTGAGAGTCCGCCTGCCGATGCAGGGGACACGGGTTCGTGCCCCGGTCTGGGAAGATCCCACATGCCGTGGAGCGGCTGGGCCCGTGAGCCATGGCCGCTGAGCCTGCGCGTCCGGAGCCTGTGCTCCGCAATGGGGGAGGCCACAACAGTGAGAGGCCTGTGTACTGCAAAAAAAAAAAAAAAAAAAAAAAATCATTTAAAAATGAGCATTTCCCAGCTTCTCACACATTCTATGAATACTACATTATTATGAAGTTATTAATATTAACGTGGCATTTACTGCACACAATCAACTTTGGACAAGACCACTTACCTGTTGTCTCAAACGAATAATAATTTGCTTTGAACAAGTAGGTAAGACTGGTGATTTATTTAAATGAATGGTTTCATTAATGTTATTCCCATGAGGGAGGGAAGCCTGGGTCACAGAAAAACAGAAGGTGCTGCTCTGATTCCTACCTTTCCATACAGTTCTGTGATGGTCTGGGTACCAAGGGAGGGCAGAGGGCTTTATCTCGCGTAGCGCTCAAAATTGTCAAGTCTGGTGATACTCCGAGCATCTCTTCCTTTATCCCTGCACCTGGGTGCCCTGCTCTTGTTGAAAACTGGTGTCTAGATGCTGCTGGCATGTGGCTCCTGCGCAGGTGGAGCAAGAGGGTATCAGATGCCCGGGCTTCTGAGCCCAAGTTGCCCTGCAGTGGCCACAGAACCCTAGTGAGGGGAAGGGAGGAAGGAGCACCATGTGACCCTGCTGCTTTACAATTTCGCATCTGTGAAAAGGAACAATAATAGATGCTCCAGCCAGGAGGTTGCTTTGAAGCTGACATGAGCCGATGTCTGTGAAAATACTTGAAAATTACAAGATGCTATGGGAGTGCTTGTACTGATATCCTGAAGGAAAGTCAGGTCTGGCCAGGCCACTCAGCACCGTGACTGAGCTTCATAACTAGCTCATTCACCACTGTATCTCATATATATTGCAGATGACAGTCCAGTGTGAGTGTGAGTGTGTGTGTGTGTGTGTGCATGTGCATGCGGACCCACAGAGGGAGAGAAAAAGGACTATGGGAGGACAACTAATTCTACCAAATAAACAAAAATAGCCACATGTCACCAAGATTTCTTTAAAATATGTTGTAAGACACTGGGAAAATACATTAAAACTTATTTCTGAAGTCTTTCTCTTATAGAAACTGAGCAGCTTACAAACATGATCTAGTTTTTTTGAGGAGTAAAATCAGTGTCCTGTAGCCTCATCCACAATATAGACAAGATGTCATGATTCATGAGTTTGTTATGAGAATAAATCATGACTTACTGACATAAGCTTTCATTCTCTATTTCCAGATTTAAAGTGACATAAGGTCTTAACACTTCTGTTTACTCCGACTTTAATTAACTTAAAGGCCCTGTCTTCACCCTCCAAATATTTCTCAAAAGACAATGTGGTATACCTGTACAATGGAATATTACTCAGATAGCCATAAAAAAAAGAATGAAAGATGCCATTTGTAGCAACATGGATGGACCTAGAGATTATTATACTAAGTGAAGTAAGTCAGACAGAGAAAGACAAATACCATATGATATCCCTTATATGTGGAATATTAAAAATGATACAAAAGAACTTATTTACAAAATAGAAATAGACCCACAGACATAGAAAACAAACTTATGGTTACCGAAGGGGATGGGGGGGGATAAATTAGGAGTTTGGGATTAGAATATACACACTACTATACAGAAAATAGATAACCAACAAGGACCTACTGGGAACTATACTCAATATTCTGTAATAACCTAAATGGTAAGAGAATCTGAAAAATAATAGATATATGTATATGTATAACTGAATCAGTTTGCTGCACACTTGAAACTAACACAACATTGAAAATCAACTACACCCAAATATAAAATAAATTAAAAAAAAAAAAGAATTAAACCTTTGGACAGGTGGAGAGAGTGCTCATATCTGTCTGTTACTTTGCTGTGTAGACATGTGGGTGTTTTGTACAAGGTGCCCAGTGTGAACTGATATTCCACCAATACCAGCATCCATAACTGGTCCCCTCTGGGTTTAGCTTATATGTGCTTTTATTACTTAATTGAGAACTAGCTGCTGTGATGACTAGCTTTTCTGGTTTTAAAGGAAATCTCACTTTTGTCTCCATCAGGACTGTGGACAAGGTAACCAATGCCAAAAAATCACCCGGACATCCACCACTGGTTAAAATCATATAGACTAGTTCAATGTGGAAAATTAGAGAATATGTCAACAGCACATTTTAAGATTCTGATTTTTTTTGAATTTTATTTTATTTATTTTTTATACAGCAGGTTCTTATTAGTTATCCATTTTACACATATTGTGTATATATGTCGATCTCAATCTCCCAATTAAGATTCTGATTTTTCACCAATACCATTCATAATTTTTACTTACTAAGGGAATACTTAATTGTTCACAATACAGTTCTTAGGAGACATTTTAAGGTACAGTCTTGCTTCAATGTTATTATATACTTTGGTCATAAGTTTCCATATTCTTCAAAATCTATGAGAGGGCAATTTAAAGAAAAACCCATTATTCCTCCTGTATTATAAACTTCAAACTTGCTAAGAGATCCAATCTTAATTGTTTCTACTACAAAAAAGAAATGGTAATTACATGATGTGATAGACGTGTCAGCTAATGCTAAAGTGTGATCATATTTCTATATATTAATGCATCAAATCTGCACATTGTACAACTTAAACTTACACCATGGTATATGTCAATTATACTGAAAGAAAGAAAGACCCTTTTCAAAGATAACCTGATTTTTGTTATTTTTCCCTTTCAAAGAAGGTTCTAACCATACAGTATATTAAGAAATACTTGCAGACAAATAAAAGTTTATCTCTAAAATATGATATTTATATTTGATAACAAAACATCTTGAAAATGTAAGGTAGATTTAAAAATGAGATCTCTCTAGTAATTTTTTTTTTTTAGTATTTATTTATTTATTTATTTGGCAGGGCCAGGTCTTATTTGCAGCAGGTGGGCTCCTTAGTTGCGGCAGGTGAGCTCTTTAATTGCGGTATGCAAACTCTTAGGTGCGGCATGCATGTGGAATCTAGTTCCCTGACCAGGGATCGAACTCGAGCCCCTTGCATTGGGAACGTGGAGTCTTAGCCCCTGGACCACCAGGGAAGTCCCTCTCTGGTGATTTCTAACTTAACGCTGTCCATGAATCAACTGACACCAGCTTTAAGATTAATACAGGCATTATTTTCTTTCTTAAAAAGGCATTCTTTTCTGCTTTTATTTTAAAAATATCGGAGATTGTTCTCCTGTCCATCAGAAGCAGAGAAGCTGAGCTATGAAGACTCTTCCTTAAATGAGGGACATTTGTTAGTTACCAAAAATATCAAGTCATCAGTTTAGGAAGCCCCAAAGATTAGTTTTGTCTATTTTTTAGAGCAGTTTATTTTTTTAGTGTTATTTTTAAAGTTAACTGTTGAGTGAGTGGAACCTGAGCTTGGATGAAAAGATGTGGCCACTGGAAAAGGAGGAGGTGACCGAGGAGAAGTACAACATTGCCAAGACTCATGCAGCCCCGGGAGTCCTGGCACCAGCTCAGCCACAGGACATGCGGGGCCATTTCCCTGTGACCCCAAGAGACCCGGCAAAGCTTACAGAAGAAAGCAGATGTCGATTCCAGAAAAACATGTTTATCCGCTGCAGGAACTTGGGGTTGTGCGGATGATCGCAGCCCTGTGCTACTGCGCTTGCAATAAGGCAGGGTGAGAGGAAGGGGTAAAAGCACTTCCCACACTTGCCACACAGCTTAACGATTTTCACAGTGTTTGGGACAGACATTCAGCTTTATTTGTGTTTTTAGCAAAAATGGATGATGTTTTTTGAAGGAGTGAAAGAGGAGAAAGAGCAAATATATTTAATGTACCCTATTTATAAACTGCTGTTGTGTTTTTGTTTGTGAAATGGTAAATGGAAAAAGGAGTCCCGGTGTCCGGTAATATATTTGTTTTAAAAAGGAGCTATTGAGGGCATCCCAGGTGGCACAGTGGTTAAGAATCCACCTGCCAATGCAGGGGACAGGGGCCCAAGCCCTGGTCCAGGAAGATCCCACATGCCGCGGAGCAACAAAGCCCATGCACCACAACTACTGAGCCTGTGCTCTAGAGCCTGCAAGCCACAACTGCTGAGCCCTTGTGCCACAACTACTGAAGCCCATGTGCCTAGAGCCCGTGCTCCACAACAAGAGAAGCCACCGCAATAAGAAGCCTGCACATCGCAAGGAAGAGTAGCCCCCGCTCACCATAACTAGAGAAAGCCCGTGTGCAGCAACGAAGACCCAATGCAGCCAAAAATAAAATAAATAAAATAAATAAATTTAAAAAAAATTTTTAAATGAGACATTGAAAAATATGTTGTTTATTTATCCACTGCTTGGACTAATATTATACACACATGACTGTCAAGATTTTCAAAGTTGCAAAAAAATCACACGTATTCCAGGACTTAGAGACCTCTGTCATCTAACTCTTGATGCATTAATGGACAGCTTATGGTGTACTCAGTACCACATTGGGTCATAAATCATCTGCCATAACATATAACAAATATGAAAACATAATGGGAGTTTGGGGTTAACATATATGCACTACTATATATAAAATAGATAATCAACAAGGACCTACTGTATAAGCACAGGGAACTCTACCCAATATTCTGTAATAACCTAAATGGGAAAAGAATCTGAAAAAGGATACATGTATATGTATAACTGAATCACTTTGCTGTACACCTGAAACTAATGTGACATTGTAAGTCAACTATATCTCAATATAAAATAAAAGTTAAATTAAAAAAAGGAAATATGTTTAAAAAAAGAAAACTTTAGGGGGTGTGATATCCCAGTGGTTTTATATTTTGACAATTATTCTTCAATGATTTCCCAACGTAAGCCTTCCTATGTATGAATTATTTCCTCAAATACAAATTTAATGCATTAAACAGCTCTTAATAAAGTAGGTCTCATAGGGGTTTTTTAAAGGCTAAGAAATTCAGTGGACCCTGAATGGCAGCTGGGTTTCCTGTATCAAGGGCCAGTGGCATCAATTATTCTTTGAAATTTGAGTTTCCTGAATCTCAAATTTTATAGAGATTTTAAGGGTGGCTTGTTCACAGCAAATAATACACAATTTGAGTGAATGATAACGAGATTCAACACTCATATGTCAATTACCTTTACCACGCTCATTAATGAGAAATTGGTGAATTAAAATAATAAATAACTGAAGTAAAAATCGTTGGGCTGTCGGCGTCTTTCTCTTTTCTCATATTGTTCCTTTCTTGATACCAAATGACCCCTGTGGGAAGAGGTGACACCTGCATGTTACACTCTATTGATCAGGATGCCCCTTTTGCCCGGGGCCACCTGACACCCTGCTGGCTGATGCCTTTGGGCTCCAGGTCCTGGCTTTACCTCAGTGAAGATTTCAAACTGTAGCTCCAGCATCTGTGCCTCCCAGGTCCCCATGACAACCATGGACCGGAGCAACCAAGGAAGGCCAGCGGGTGGCAGGTCCTATCCATCCTCACCTTCCCTCGCATGGTAACTTCCTAACTTTGGAGACTTAGTGATTCGGTGACTTCTCAGACCAATGGAAAGGTCTTCCAAGTACAAAATAATTAACTAAAATACCATTTGTATATTTGTAAATCTCTGCTATCTGTAATTATTACCAAATCAAACATTCACTAGATGTGTATTGAGGCTTACATGACGAAGGTGAACTAGACAGAACAGGGAGTAGGCAGCCACCCAAGTGTCATTCTTGAAGATGACCTTGTCTCAGAATCCCCCCCACTTTATTTTATTGAAGATTGAAATCCTATAAGATATTTTCAGTATGAATAGGAGAAAACATGAAATCACCAAGGAACCTAGGTAAGGGGCAAAGATATTATAAGAAGGGTAAATAACCACAGAAAAAGAACTCAGCCGTGATCAGGATGCCCTGGCTGTCGCCATCAGGACGTTGCATCCCTGCTGGGAAACAGTAGGTTTTGCTATGAGGCATGTATGTGAGGGCAGCAGGATCAATTCCAGGAAGTCTTCCTGGGGCCTAGGACGTTCAGAATTGTCCAGGTAAGGAGAGCTGAGAAGTTATTGCTGGCAGAATTGATGCTGAACAAAGCAGAAAGACACACAGAAATACTTATATCAAAACACAGTTATAAATATTTATATTTACTTATAAGGTCTGGATTTTTTAACAAAGATGAAACTCATTTCTCTCTATCAATCACTGTAAGAATACTTTTAAGGATCCTAAGAATTACTTTATTTTATTTTTATTATGAACAAAGTTATTTTTCTTAACTGGAGATGGCCATTCCATAGGAATACACCAGCTTCATCTACGTTTGTCTTGTTATCTTGTGGCTTAATTGCACCACAGCATTAATTTCAATCAATGTGAATTTCAATTATTTAAAGTTGCTAGGCGTAAAGTCTTATTAACAAAAGATTACATGATGCAATTCCAATATATTTACTTATAATTTCTCTTTCCTTTTTATTATATTAGTTGAAATGTTGAACATGCTGAAAAATAGATAATAATTAGTATGCCGTTATGGTGAATTCACACATCCATGCGTGCTCAGACACTCTTCCTGGGAGAAGGTGACGTATAACTTTCTGTCCTGAGCAGAGGAGGGCCTGGAGGTCTGCTTCTCACCAGGAGGAGGTGGCAGAAGTGATTCTTCTGGTTTCCCAGCCGGCTTGGAGAAGCACTGCCTTTTCTCTCCGGCTGTCCTGGGCTGGCCTCCCTGGAGCTCAGGCCCTGAGGTGTGAGGAAGCCAGCAGTCCCGTAGAAAACTCCAGAGGACTCAGCCCACTGCAGGCTGGCCCGACCCCAAACGGTGGCCAGCATCCACCCCATCCCGATGGGGAAAGGGGAGCCCTGGGCACCGTCCAGCCTGACCCCTGAGTCCCTGACTGACCCTGTGAGAGGCCAGTGTCCGCACCAGCCAGGCGCAGGTTCCAGATGCAGGAGCCAGTGGGCATTGCCATGGTCTGAAGAGAGTTCAGCCTTAGAGGCAAGAAGGTAGAGAGTGAGCCAGTGAGCTTCTGAGCCAGGATGAGGCTCCTGAGCCAGGATGAGCTTTGCACATCCACACAGTGGGGGATGTTTTGTACTGCCAGTGATTTTATCAAAGGAATAAGCCACTGACTGGGTGTGGAATTTAGGACGTTGCCAGGATCCTATCAGGACACAGCAATTTTCCAGCATTTCAACATCAGGTGATCTACAGTCCTCCTTCTCCTCCTCCAAAAAACTGATGTTGTCGACCAAAACCATTATGCAATATTCCATAAAATATTTTAAAACTGTATTGAAGGATTTTTTTGTCATTATCATGTATAGAATTTAACTTTTTAACCTTTTATCCAATTTGAACTATTTTTTACTTAAATTTATAATTAAAAATGCAAGCTGTATCTTTAAATGGAAATAGTCATCTACTGTTATAAATGAATAAATAGTCATTTAATTGTATAAGAGTTAATATTTGAAATTTTATTATTAAAGATACCAAATATAATTCTGAGCTATTTTCCTCCAAGTTGCCCAATAGAAGTTTGTTTTTGTAGCTAAAAATAATACCTAGATTTAAGGCACACATTTTGATTACAAATATTTAGACTATTCAGTCTAAAGAAAAAGAATTTTAATCTTGATACCAATATAAAAACAGAAGAGAAAATATACTCCTGCCATAAAATTATTCCTACTGACAATGTTTAAACATCAACTTATGAAAATATCAATCAGTGTTTATCTCCTAAGTGCAATGACTTTTTCTTTCCACACTTAGGAAATTATTTACTTATGATTTCGATAAAAAGAAAGGTTGTTATGGTTACTATGAAATGAAAACTAGTGTTATTTTTAACATGAACAAGCTATAGTGTTTTTCTCTAGAGTTTCGATTATAGTTTCAAAATACCTGATACATAATTAAAAGCCATTGTATTTGATAGGTTACTAACCCATCATGTTAATAAAACTATTTCAAATTATACGCTGTCATTTTCCCGGAAGATTATCTTAGTGTGCTAATTATACCTTTCTACCTTTAAAATGATTATGGGCTTCTGCAGCAATGGATTATTCTAGAATACATTTTAGGTAAGTGTATTTCCTTCAGTAGGAATGGTGCAAGTTAATATTTTGATGAAGCTTCATACGGTGATGAGTATTGACTCAGAACATCACGGAAGGTTGGAGTGTTTCTAGGAGAGCAAAAGGCAGCTCAAGACAAGATCCGTTTGTCCAGCTGGATTCTCTCCCATCCTTCCCTGGATGAGGACAGCCTTCTTACAAGAGTCTGCCCGAGGGTCTTGCACACAAAACTTAGGAGCGCACCATTTCCATGCGGCCTCAGTCAGGACTGAGCCCCCTGGTGAGAATGAGAAACAAAAGCTCCACTAGGAAAACGTTTTCAAACTTCAGTTAAACACTCGACCTTTGATTTCCGGATCCATCGGACAAGCCAGGGGCCAGCGAGAAAGGGGCTTGCTGCAAAAGTAAGTCCTTGGCCTGTCGGCCTGCCGGGGGCAGGAAGGGGCCCCCGGTGGCGGTGCCTCCCCCAGGCCTCCGGGCCTCCGGGCCTCCAGGCCTCAGGAGGCAGCTTCTGAGTCGGAGGCCAGCCAGCCAGTCTGAATGAAGGGAGCTCAGTTTTCAGAAGATAAACTTGCAGAGTTTTCTAAAATGTAATGAAAATCATGGAAAAGAGCTAAATGGGGCTAATAATCATGGCTAGCTGTGCAACTGGACTTTTTCCTCACTTTCTAAGCAACCTAATTCTGAGATACAAATGTTTAGGACACAATTTATAAACCATTGTTGCAAACGCTTGTGTAGTTAGCGCTCTCTCTTCTGAGGAAACGGTGTGGTCAGTTTTCTTGGAGGCTGCCCCTCTGATGTTCTGAGGCCCGTGGAACTCGCACAGAGGGGAATTTTATGTGTATGTCAGTGAGCTCCTAGGCACACAGATAAAAGGCTGTTGTCATTACGCTGATGATGAGAGAAGGGAGACAGCATTATTCTATGCACATTAACTCACTTATCTTTCACGACAACCCTGTGAAACTGTTTCACGACAACCCTGTGAAACTGTACCCTTACCCTCATCACCACTTTTCAAATAAGGCAACTGAGGCACCAACTATCTAGGTAGTTTCCCTAAAGTCTTACAATCTTAGGTCAAAGGTCAAAAACTGCGAAGCTGAACTTGAACCCAAAGGGTCCGGCTCTAGGGCCCAGATGTGTGACTATGACACACTGCACCTATGAGTAGCAGGATCGAGGCTGGGATGGGTCTCCATGGGGGTGGTGATGCATGATCACCGTGACACCTCCCTCCTCTGTTTTCTAATCAGTTTGTTTTCACCACAATGACTACAGTGCTCACATCCATCAAGACCCTTCTTATCTCACTTCCAAGTATCTGAGTGTTATGTGGGACCCAAGCTCCTCTCCACATAGTATGGCTTCAAGCAGGTCGATCTGAGATGGTTGTCTCTCGGAGTTGGGAAGGCCAGCCTGGGGAGGCGACGTGTATTACCGTATTTACTTCCCGGTAATGCCAGGCGCTGTGTGTGTATCTCACCATAGCAACGCTGTGCAGGGTGTCATTTCACAGGAAATTAGCCAAACTCAAAGAAGAGGAGCATCCCTGGTTTCTTAGAGCTGTTGGATGCCGAATTGGCATGAAACGCCATCCGGTCTGATTCCAAAGCTGAATTACTCATTTTTCTCTTTCTCGTGTTGCATGTCTTGGTATCACGGAGCACATGGCTATTCACTCACATGTAAGTCCTGCATCTCTTTTCAAGATCCTTTATATAAAGTGCGTTTATATGGCACTTTCTTCTCCAAAGTATATTCTAAACTAATGTAAAATTGTCAGTAGGACAGTTGTTGGAAAGCTCCCTCACAATTTCCCTCAGCACCCCCTTGTCCATATAGAAACTATTTTTACATAAAGCACTACACAGTTTCAAGGCAAGCTGTCCAGCCATCTAGTTGAACAACTACACAGAAATCCTGGAACTGCCACACTCGTGAATTAGTCCAATAACTGTTATTATTATATGTTCACATTCACATTCCAGGACTGTATTAGGTGGTAGGTGTGGGGGGAAATGGAGAATCTTGGCCTCTTCTCTTTGATGTTTTTAGGTAAACCTCAGAACACCTAAACATGCAGAAAGTTCATTGGAAGGAGGAGATATTCAACAAGACATCATAAAAGGAATGGATTATTTTAGATTGCCAGAGAAGGAGAGTAAAAAGAAATGACAAAGCACGGTGCCGGGCATGATGGTGGCACACAGGCGGCCACAGAGGATGAAACAGGGGTGAAAGGGCACATCCGTCGGCTGAGGAGGGGCAGTTACTCCCCACAGATGAAAACAATAAACGTGAGAAATGGCCAGAGAAAGTTAAACCTAGATAGTTTTCTTAGCTTTGACAAATTCAGGGCTCTGATTTTAGTTTTAATAAATGGCCACAATAGCCAGAATGTAAAGAGGAAACTGAAACTATGGAGGGAAATCGATTGAGTCCCTGAGGTCCCGGGAAGGAGATTAGTCTTGGCCAAAGGAATTGAAGGATGTTCTGTCCATGTGACCTGATGGATGAACAGACCAGTGAATTTAAGGGACAAGAGCTTAAAAATTAACAGAGATTCTGGATGGCGTTAAATGGTTTATTTTAATGTAGGCTTACCATGGATTTGAAGACCTGATTACAGCACCTATTTCTCGGCTGGAGGGAGTCCACACCTCTTCTCACTCCCATTCCCGTGGGGGAACTTAACTTCCTTCACTCAGCTCCAGGACGGACCCAAACCTCCTTGTCCAAGGTCAAATACAGCCTCGTGTGGAAGACCACGCTGAACGGCTTGCCCTCAGAGGGTCAAGTTTAGTGTCACTAGGAGAACGGAGGAAAAGAGACCATTCATGATCCCCAAAAGAAAGCAAACACATTCTGAATGTGATTTTGGACCCTTTGAAAATGGAAGAATTGTGTGTGTGTGTGTGTGTGTGTGTGTGTGTGTGTGTGTGTGTAGTGTCATTCAATAGTTTGAGGACAACTAGCCTGGTAAAGAAACCCGAGGTTTTGTGGTCTTAGGGAGTGACTGTACCTCTGTCTCAGTCCTCATCTTTGGGTGGGGCTGGTAGCATAGCTAATTCCCATGGTCTGGGTGGGACTAAATGAGTTAATACGTGGACAGCCTTGGAATAGGTGCCTGCACATAGCAAATGCCCAACTTCAGTTAGTTTTTAAGATTAAGTGTTGAGAGAAACTTGAACCTGTGTTCCTTTAGATCAAACAAACTATCATAGTACAACTGGACTTGTCTAGGAAATTATATAAAATATAGGTATTATGTATACAAACACACACACACACACACACACAATCCAGTGAAGTGAGGATTATTATTATCCCACCTCTAAACACAGCACCACCCACAGCTAACAAATGGCAGCTGCAATATGAACCTGTATTGTTGGACTTCCAAAGTTTCTGTTCTTTAATATCTTCTTTAAATAAAAAAATAATTATTAATGATACCAGCACTTATTTTTAACCAATAAATTAAGTTTGTAAGAGACAATGCTTTTAATTTTCTTTAGTATGGCCTTACCATTGTTATCTTATTTGATATGACTGAGAAATAATATAGATATGAAATAATTTGAGATTCAGATGGTCTAAGGTTAATTCTACATTGAAAACCATAGGATCAAAAAGTCTGAATTACACATTGTTATTTCTGTCCTTTCTTTTCTCCGTTATTTATCCTGAGACATTTCACTTGACAGAGGGAAGATAAAGTAATGGAACAGAGGGAAAACATCAGATTTTACCTGGCACTGGTAGTGGTTCATCCTACAAGCAAACTTGGTTTCTTGATTCAGTAATTATTATTTGCAAAACTACTGTTCATGCCTCTTTACTGAGTGAGTGTCTACATGTCCTGGCTAAGAAGCTCGCCAGCTATGAGGTCTCTCCTTATCATCGCTACCCTATTTGTTTGTAAGAGTTATTTTTTATTTCTCTTAGTTTTTTCTTTCTTTTTTGAAAAATGCATCACTTTATTTGCACGGTCTTAGGAGCACCTGAGGAAACATTGTTGAAAACTGTCTGTTGATGGTAGGGCTCCTCACAAGAGCACTGAAGCTTTCATTTCGTATCAACAGTTCTCTGCTCCTTTACTGATGAAAAAGTAGTTCAGTTTTGAGAATGACAGCCACCTTGAGGACGAAGACTCTGGTTCCTTGCTCGTTGCATCCTCAGCAGTCAGCAGAGTGGCCGGTGGGCATAGTGGCTTTGGATGTGAGTGTTTACTGGATCCACAGCCCAGCCAAGAAGGAGTTGCCAAGTGAACGCGGTCCTTCCCCTCCTCTGCTTAGATGTGGTATTCCCTGGATGTGAAATCACAGCTCCAGGTCACACCTCTTCACCTACTGTCTGCCCTCAGACCAACTTCCCCCTCCAGGCACCGGATGGCTGTTCTGCCACTTCAAGGTGTGGCACCTGTTTTGTAAACATCATGTCACCCTCCAGCATTTGCAGAGACAGATATGTCCTTCTCTGCGTTTCACTAATTTTGGTTCATTTTTCATTCCTCTGAGCAACTATTTCTTAAGGTTCTGCTTTGGGATTTTGATAATTTTCTAGTCTCATTAAAAGATCGGACTATATGGGCTTCCCCAGTGGTGCAGTGGTTAAGAATCCTCCTGCCAATGCAGGCGACACAGGTTCGAGCTCTGGTCCGGGAAGATCCCACATGCCGCGGAGCAACTAAGCCCGTGTGCCACAACTACTGAGCCTGTGCTCTAGAGCCCGTGAGCCACAACTACTGAGGCCGTGTGCCACAGCTACTGAAGCCTGCATGCCTAGAACCCATGCTCCACAACAAGAGAAGCCACCGCAATGAGAAGCCCGCGCACCGCAACAAAGAGTAACCCCCGCTCACCACAACTAGAGAAAGCCCACGCACAGCAACGAAGTCCCAACGCAGACAAAAATAAATAAATAAAATAAATTTAAAAATAAAAAGATAGGATTGTATTATCTTTACAAAGTTGGAGTAGTCATTATGAACTGTTGGAGGGGAGAAGGGGAAAGTAACCAATTCTCTTTAAGCAAAATTTACATATCACATGGTATTTAATATTAGGGAAAAAATAATAACAAACAGTTGTAATTTAAAAAATAATGCAAACCTTGAAATATTTTAATAGTGCAAAAATAGAACATTATAAAAATAAGAATGTGGAAACTATTTCCATATTCTACGTTTTGATAGAAGTAGATATTGAGAAACAAGATAAGATGTGAAACCAACACCAGAAAACCATAGACAGTTAGTGCATATCCCAATCTCCTGAGATTAATAAAGAGCAGAGGATGTTTCAAATAGACATTTATACCAACAGATGGACATTTAACATATATTAATATCCCATGTATCCTCCCCCTAAACCCAAAACATAATCAAATATTTAATTTCAACAGTAACTGAAGTAGTCATAAATGAAGTTTGAAGAGTTTTTTTTTCCTTTTAAAGCTGTTAGTTTCTTTTATATAAAGCTGTTTTTTATATGTTGTCCACTCTAGAATTAAAATTACATATCCTCTAAGTGGAATCAGGCATCTGGAAATTGGCAAATGCCTATTCTTTTCCTTTCTATAAGTTGACTTTTTTCAAAAAGTAGGAAAATGCCAAATACTTCCTTGTGAATATATTATGTGAAGTATTTACCAGTCTTCAATAACTTTGCATAATGGTATTTGTCATGGAAAAGTATTACATGTGCAAAGAGAGAGCCCTGTGATCCTATAGTGACAAGGCCAGATCAGGCACCTCAGAAAAAACACCCTAATCAGCCAAAGGTGGATGAGGAAGGTGGCCGAACATTGGATACACTTGCAGATTGATGACACGCTCACAACAGCAAATGCAGCAAATGCGTCTTGAGTTAGTGGATGTGATAGGGGAAGAATTGCTATTGGGAGAGTGATAAATATTTCCTGTATGAAACTGAGTAAATAGGAAGCCTTTGATTTAGTTGTTTTATATATTCTTATTTCTTTATTTTTTAAAATCCTAAATACGGATGGTGGTAGCTATGGCCACAGATCATTTTAGAAAGAAATAAGAATTTAAATTGCTTATTTAAATGTTTGAGCATTCTTTCTACCCTCTCTGGGGAGATGTCCACTTAAAAACAAATGCTGGGTAGTGTTTTATTTATGGTTGATGAAAATAATAGAGACTGAGGCAAGATTTGTCATATATCAGGGGATGGGATGTAGGCAGTAGAAGATTTGCTACCCCTCATAAGTGAGATCAAACACATATTTTTTCTTCTACTTTTCCTATTAAAATTATCAGAATTATTTAATTTGAGGAAATATTACTTTATAAGTGTAATTCCTATACAAAATGCAAAACACTATCGTTTAGCTAGTGATGTGAGCCACATACAATGTGTGTTAAATTATAACTTGGAGAAGCAAATTTAGTCATTCTTCCTTCTGATCTATCAATTTCACTAAGCTTTGTAGCAGAGAGAATACAAAATAATATTTTAAGGAAATTTGATTCTTGAGGCTGTTGTGTTTCCTTATACATAAATTACCCTTAAACCACAGTGGTTATTGAAATAAAGAATCCATTTCTCTTACATTGACAGTTCTTTTGGGGGCAGGGACCTTTCCTTCACCGAGTTGGAGAAGCAAAATTGCCTGTGACACCAATGTGATTATTACAGTCACTCTTTTTATTTTTAATATTTTCCCCTTGACAGATTTATTTCTTCTCAAATCAGAAATATTTCTCCTCAGAAAAAAATATATAGCCCTTTTATATTTTCTGATACTGAAAATTACCAGATGCCAGGCTGTGAACATAAGGAAATTGAAGACCTTTGAGGGTGACCTTAAGAACCACAAAGGTGGAGAATTGTGATATAGTGGTTTAGGCAATTTCATCATAGCTGCTTGGTTCGTGAAAAATGAGAAATGGGTTTTCTATTACTAAATATAATGAATTTCCTTTCTATCCTGTCACAAATTGTCAAACTTCATTAAATGGAAAAAGATCTGGACCAAACATTTGTAGAGGGTGGTATGAATATCCATGCCATACAGTGGGCAAGAGCTGTATGATCCTGGTTAACTATTTTATTTGGGCCTGAAATTTTCAAGTAATGCAGTTAGTCCATGAAGTCCTATTGGACAAACTTTGACCTACAAATAGAATGTTTTTAAATGTCATGTATTAAAGTTATATATGTATATATTATGTCACATATATTAAATATTACATTCAAGTGGTTCCACGAAGAGGTTAATCGTCTTCTAGGCAACCAAAGGGGTTTTATTGAGTACCTGTCATAAAACAACATCAGCAATTTCATGGGTAGTTACATGAGATCCACGGATCTATAATACCTTCTGCAAGGAACAAAGAAATGACAATATTAAGTATCTGGTCACCAGATGATATGCACCATCTTACTTAGAGGGTAATAATGTCTGGTGAGTTAAAATATTTGTATCATCTTTGTGTTCCACATGCGCTAAAGGATTGCATATGACCTTCATGAATATAAGCCTTTATATTTACTTTTGGTCATTTTCCTGCTAACTTTCCACCTCCTGTGTGACCACGTCCTAAGAGGGAAAAGAGTGGTCCTGGAATTAGATAACCAGATTCCTGTCCTTGTCTCTCCGTGACCACCCCCAGGAAACGTGCCAAGATTCTCAGAGCCCCCGTTTCCTCCTCTGAATCATATGGGAGCGACAGCAACTTTTTTTCACTTGAGGGGAAAATGAAATACTGGCCGAAGTTCCCCACAAAGCTCCTGGCGCATCAGAAGTATTCAAATGTTTGTTGGATATATGCATTTTTTGACAGAAATCAGAAGGAATGGAGGAATAATACTCAGACAGTATTGAAAAGCAGATTCATGGAGCAGTTAAGATAACCAGGAATTCTCAGAAAACAATAATACAGAAGACTATTGTTACTCTTGAACAAATAATAACTAAGAAGTGTTTGGTTACTTGATAGCCACAAGAGGGTTGGAAGAAACTGACTATGTCTCCGGATCATTAGTTATGCAAGGGATGCAGCATGTAACACTATACATGGACATTAGACTTTTCTGAAGGCAGATGGTAAAAAGATGATATTTTCTGGAGAAAATATTTAGTTGGCTCCACGTCCAAAGGCTCTGAAAGAGAAGACAACCTATAAGAGACAGAGAAAGAAAGCCTGAAAGAGAGAGAAAGAGAGAAAGTTATAAAAATTGAAATGTCAGCACGCAAGCACAAATGATGAGAAGTGGGAGAAGTTTCTCTGGAGAAATCAACATGGCAATAGAAGGACATTTCTATTTATTCTATACCCAGACTTAAAAACAAATTTCATAAACATTGTTTCATCTGATCCACAAGTGAGACATAAATATTTACAGCATCTTGCTGACAAGATCCCAGAGATTTGGAGAGCCTGAAATCATTCAAATGCACACAGATGAGTCATAGGTAGAACAGACTATAATGCATTCATCTGACACCAGGCTCAATTTACATCTTTTTATATTGGGTATCCATTAACAAAGTTATCGTAGCTATAGTTATTTTTAACACTTTTACTATTTAACCTTTACACTAGAGATAAATGATTAACATACCACCATATTACAGCTCTGGAGTATTCTAAATTTGAATATGTACTATTTTTACCAGCATGTTTTGTATTTAATATGCTTCCATGTTACTACTATTCAGCTTCTTTTCATTTCAGCTTGAAGAACCCCTTTACAAGTATTTCCTGTAAGGCGGGTCTAGTGGTAAGGAGCTCCCTCAGATTTGGTTGTTGGGAAAAGTCTTCAACTTTCCTTCATTTCCAGAGGATTAACTCTGCCAGCTCAAGTATTCTTAGTTGGCAGCTTTTTTTCTTTATTTCTTTCAGCAATTTGGACATAGAATCCCACTCTCTCTTAGCCTGCAAGGTTTCTGCCAAGGAATCCACTAATATTGCTATGGGGGTTCCCTTGTAGGTGAGAAATTTATTTTTCACCTGTTGATTTTAAAATGAATTTTCTTTGAGTTTAGACAGTTTCACTCTAATGTGTCTTGGAGAAGTAGATCTTTTGGGGTTTAAAAGGATTTTTTGAGGTCCTGGAAGCTTCGTGAGCTTGGACGTCCAAATCCATTACGTACATTTTTTCCTAGGTTACACCTCCATGTTTCTTTGCATGTCTCATACTTTTTTATTAAAACTTCATGTTTTAGATAATATATGTCGTAACACTGGATATTGAGTGCCTTTCCTCCCTCTGTGGAGCTTGTAACTCCATAGCTAAAATTTTTTAATCCTGGTTGTTTCAAATGCATGGATGTTTATAAGGATAGGCTGATGTTTATGTAAAAGTTTAGTATCTATGAACCTCAAATCACGTTTTACTTCGGCCATTTAAAATTAGATGAGAAGTAAATAGTCTTACAACTGTTGAAATTTGTCTGAGTGAGATCCCATCTGGGAACTCATATCCTTTTGTGTTATGATACTGTTATTAATTTTTTTTCCAAAATAATCTTGGAGTAGTATTAACTTATGAGATGGCAGCCTTCTGAATTATTGACTAGACCATTGGCTAGTCAGAGGATTTCACATGCAGTAATGATGAGTGCCAAGCATAACTCCTAATAAAAAAAGACAAGGATTTATGTAGTATAAATATTTCTCAGAGCAACTCTTGACACTGAGACAATAATCAGAGAAAAAGAACATCTCAAGGTATTAATATTATGCTACTTCTTCGCTCTACTCAAATAAGTTATCTCTGAATACCAACCAAAACTACCAAGGGACTATAACTGATAAAATGGCATACATTTTAAACAGCTTCAAAAGCTGTGATTTAAATGTTTTTCCCTTATCCACGGAGCCCTCTAGTGGAAGCAAGGACATCAGAACTGAATCTGCAGGAAACTTACCAGGCTTTAGAAATCTCCATTTCCTCTGGATATAAAATCTGGGCTCGGGAGACCTCTCCAGGAGAAGTGACTAGCCTGAGGTTTCATCCCTTTCCTTACCAACAATATATTTGCAAAAAAACATGATGCCAATCTTGGCAAAACGTATGGAAATAGGTTTAATTTTGAATGAGATACCATTGATAAACACATGGACATATAATGGCAATGATCTTTTTAAAACTATCTTACATCTTCAGTTTTCTTATATATCTTTAAGCTGTAAGATTTCTGTTGATGAGTTGTTGTTGTTTTTTAAGGTAAAGGATATTAAGGGCACTGAGCACACATAAAGCACCTCTCCTACATTACTGGCTAGTACATATTCTGACCCTTTAAAGTTATTTAACAAATGTTTGAATTTCCTACCAAAAGTTTTGCCCTACTTTTTTTTTCAAGTCTTTATTTTTAATCCATTGTCATGGGAAATTTCCAATCTATGCAAAAGTAGACCCAAATGCCACCGACCCTTTACCCAACTTCAGCAGTCAGCAACTCACAGCCTGACCTGCTTCATCTATATGCCTCCACCCACTTCCCACTCCACGTTAATCTGAGGTCCTGCTGGAGTTTCTCAGAAACGCACTAATGAAAGCATTTCCTCTCCTCCCTACACTATCCTCTGCTCTCTGAAACACAGGGAAAATCTGATATGCTGTTATTGTTGGAAGTAAGATTTAAGCATATTGGATTTCAGACATACTTTGCCATGAGTTTCTAGAATTAAATTTTTTTCAACACTCACATCAATTGAACGAGCTAAGTGAGGTGGATGGACCCAGAGACTGTCATACAGAGTGAGGTAAGTCAGAAAGAGAAAAACAAATACCGTATGCTAACACATATAATATGGAATCTAAGAGAAAAAAAAAATGGTCATGAAGAACCTAGGGGAAGGACGGGAATAAAGACGTAGATCTACTAGAGAATGGACTTGAGGACACGGGGAGGGGGGAAGTAAGCTGTGACAAAATGAGAGAGTGGCATGGACATATATACACTACCAGATGTAAAACAGATAGCTAGTGGGAAGCAGCCACATGGCACAGGGAGATCAGCTCGGTGTTTTGTGACCACCTAGAGGGGTGGGAGAGGGAGGGGTGGGAGGGATGGAGACGCAAGAGGGAGGGGATATGGGGACATATGCATATGTATAGCTGATTCACTCTGTTGTAAAGCAGAAACTAACACACCATTGTAAAGCAATTATACTCCAATAAAGATGTTTTTAAAAAATTTTAAATATCAAAAATTGAACAAGCTAAGGAATGTTGGCCACCAAGTGCCCGATAACTAGCAGCTCTTGTTGGAAGTCTGGTCAATGTAGAGGTGATGCAGACTAAACTTGTTTTCCAGAGATCCGCCGAGGAGTTTGCACGTCATCCCTATGTTTTTCCCCAACAAGCTTCTTTTTCCATGTGCCAGCTGCCACTCAACTGCGTTATCAAGTATTAGTCACTGAAAGAGGAAACTGACCTTTAGCTCACTTCTCTCCATCTCCCTCACTTTCTACAGTCACTCAGTCCTATTTTATTTCCCCAAATTCTTTCCAAACTGTCCCACCTTCTCCCTCCCCTGCCTTCCCTGCCACTGTCTTTAAGTTTGTCTCATAATTCTCCTCTGGGCTGTCAAAAAAAAGTGTCAATTGATGGCCCAGCTACTGATGGTGCCCCATTTTATTTATCCTCATCTATGAGGCTGGAATTCTTTTTCTCACCTAAATTTGCCATCTCCCAGTTCAAATACTTCAAAGTTTTCCTACTGTTTTCATTAGGACTCCCCAGTGTTCTCACCATTTGGTCCACATATCCCGGCACTGAGCACGTGATGCTCCAGGATCAGCCCAGCTGCTTCTTCAGTCTTATCCCCCCGCCCAGCGCCCACCTTCGCCTCATCACAAAGGACGGCTCTTATTTTCCCTGTTACACGATGTCCTCTCCTACCGGGAAGGCTTTGCCTGCGTTCTCTAGGCTGCCCCCCTCCCCTCATCCTCTCACTAAGTGGGAGAAAGATGTGAAACAATTAAGTGCAATGTAAAGTCACAACAGTGGTGATGTTCCCGGGGAAAGAAACACACTCTCACACCACATGGGGAAGTGCCGAGTCCCCTCTTCCCCCAGACCTGAAGGAAGCGTGTCCCCAGAGACCTGCTCTGGAAGCAGCCCCAGGGCAAGAAGTTCACTGGGAATGTGACACAGAGAGAAGCACAAGGCATGTGCCTGAGGCACCAGAGCCCAGGTGAGCCATATCATAGGGAGACACCCAGACCAAGGAAAGCATGCTGGTCAATGTCCCCCAAATGTCCCCAAACAGTCCTATTCTTTACTAGGAAGTTATTTTAAGCAGCAAATAGTTTGTGCTGGGTCACGTCTGGCAATGATCACCATCCTCGTGTCTCCCTTCCACGCTCTCCTCTGCATGGAGAACCAGGAAAACCAGGAAGTCACATTTCCTAGTCTCACCTGTAGCCAGGTGTCCAGGTGATGCATGAGTGTGGGCGGGGGAGGTGAGCTCCTGCAGTGACCGGACACCCAGGCTCCTGCTGCAGCCCTCAGCTCTGGGGACCTGATTTTGGTCCATGGGGCGGCAGCTGCTTTCAGGCGTCTGGGTCACAGCTGCAGTGGGGTGGCCCTAACATCCGCTTTCCTGGTCTTGCAACAATCTTGACAGCCCTTCATCTCTATATTAAGCTTTTTTCAGCTTAGATGTGTAGGTTCCCTGCAGTGGATGCTGGCTGATACGCAGTTGATTCGATTTCATTTTATAGAGATCTCTAGGGCAGCAGAATGCAAAACAGATCGGAGGTGAGTAGGAAGAAAGGTGGGGCCGCCTCTGAGCTCCGCTGAGGAACCCGATAGGTCCCAACGCACACCTACCAGGGGCGCAGCGAGAAGCAGGGCAGGCTGGAGCAGCCCTCCTGAACGGTCGGAGGCAAAATTAGCCTAAATCGGGGCTGACCGGGTGTGAGAGTAGGGACGGGGCAGGTTTCAAGGGTGCTTCCTAACCGTCCAGACGGATGCGCTGGTCACTGAGATAAAGTGGAAAGATGGGGAATTCACCTTCAGAGGTGTTGAGTCTAAGGGTTGTTTTGAGTCTTGGAAGTGGAAGCGTCATCGAGATAGTGCAACATGCCCATTATTGTAGCTCTGAGAAGAGGTTGCTACCAGATACAAATCAGAGAATGATCGACAGTTAAGGCTGGCGTCGGGGAGAGAATAAATGCAGACAGACATGGTGGCCGGTGGGCAGCTGGGTCATTCGTCCAGGTCTATTGTCTTGTGTTTTTCTGCCTTTATCTCTGTCCTCAGCAGCAATCCGTGCTGTGGGCCACTACACTTTCCAAACTCTGTTACTTCCTCCTGTCTGTCCTAAGCATATTCATACCCACCAAGTTCAATCCAGTGGTTTTACCTGCCACTGAAACTCTGGGATTTTGCACGGGTTGCAGTTCTGGGTCCCTCCCCTGCTGTCATGTGTAATGACCACCAGACCACCTCACCGGCTGTTATCAAGCTGAGGTCATTGGTTTACTGCCACAAGGGGCGAGTGCACCTTGAGAACCATGAGGGGGCCCAGTAAGGGTGTCACAGGGGCTCATCACAGGATTGGGGCTGGCGTCAGGTGGTTTGGGGCAGCCCTCAGAGAATGCTCAGAAAACAAGGACCGCTTGCATGGCTCACGCTTGAGGACTCTGTGCTGTGATCAGAGCCTTGGGCCCTGTCTGGAGCGCCTTCTCCTGGCCTCTGTGCCTGAAATACTTCTTCTCATTTTCCACAATCGTGCTCAACTCCTGTCCCTTATCAAGTGTCGCCAGCACCCCCAGGGAGCCAGCTGCTCCCTCCCGTGTTCCAGCGCCCGCTGGCGCTCCTGTGATTGATTACAGCTGTGCCCAGGGAAGGTGAGCCCCAGAGGGCAGGGGAGGTCTCTTATTTCTTCTGCTTTCCTCCACCTGGAGCATCACCTCGCTCATGGAAAATCGTCCCAACTAAACAGGGCAGTCTCACCCAGGATGCTCGGCTTGCGAACCAGCTCCGCTCTGTCCAAATGAAGCCCAGTCTCACCTTGGAAGCTTCTGGTGGCCTGAACTCTTGGGGTGGCTTCTCAAGCCCCTCTCTGTGTTGCCCCAACCTGCCCTTCTAGTTTTACTCCCAGCGACTTCCCCACATGCACTCAGTGTTGAGCCCCTCTTTACGCCCTAACCGTCCAGTCTTCATGACTGTTCTCATGGCATCTATCCCCTGGGCATCCTCTCCTGACGGCCCGGCCCTCGGCTCCAAGCATCAAGGCCCAGGTCCAGCACCGCCGTCCTCCTGAGCTCTGGCTCGCCTACCCCTGCTTCTGCGGCCGAGGGCCCCTCCTGGTTCCTGGGGGCCCCGCCTGAGCAACTCTGTCTTGAGACGTGCCATAATGTCCCCTGACCCCTCTTATCCCTCATTTCTAAACAGCAAGGAAATGCACTGGGTCTGATGAGTCCTTTTATGCTTTACAATGTTTAACCAGAATGTTTAAAATGTATTAAGCACTCAATAAGCACAATACTTTATATTAAAGATATTTCAATACATTACATCTAATGTCACTTTCTTTTTTTTTTTTTTGCCAGTGAAAGAATATAAAGAATTTTTTTATTTTCTAGGACAAAGAAAAAAATATTTTCAAATTTTCATTGCGTTGTAACAAATTCAAAAAATAAAGAATTGATTAAAATGGAAAAATTGCCTATCAATATGATGCATATACTCGATTATATTTAATCAAAAATATTTCAAATGTCACTTTCTTACAATACGTTTCACCCTGTTTTGTGATGATAGGTTTTCACAATGACAATTGTAAGTCCACAGAAACATACTAAGTACCTTCTCAATCATCAATAAATTGCAGGTAAAATCAATATAGGTGTGATTTTTAAGATATTTTCTGATACATTATATGTTCACATTCTTGGAAAAAGGAATTAAGGCCACAGGGTTTGGGAGTGGGACTAGATTTTTTTGGAAGCTCAGTAAAACCTAAAAGTGCCTTTTTTAAGTGTCCGGAGCCACCAGATGGCAGCAGTTTCACACAGTTTTGGAGCAAAGGCTGCCACTCAGGTTTGTGACCAGATCTGAACTGAAGCTGCCTTTTCCCAGAAAGCTTCAATATTATTTATACTGCAGTTAATTTTCCTAACGTAATTATTTAGCAATAAATTATAGGTAAGACACCAGTCAGACTACATGGTTGTTTGTTATTTCTTCATTTTCCATTATCTGAGAACAAATTAAATCATTAAAACCCACTAATCTCCTAACTGCAATATTTACCATGAGCGTCTGCATGAAATCACATTACCGATCAAAATAAGCAATTGCACTTGTACACTCTTTCTCTGTTTTGCTGGCATTCCTCTTAAGTAATTAGAAAGTCTGTTTATCATGGAATGGTGCTCCACAGAGCACAATGGAAAGATGTATGAAGGAAGTGCTCATAGATTCGGAAGCAGATGTGCAGGAGAAGATGGGGAAACCTGGCTTTGTAGGTCTCGCCGAAGCAGACCAGGACAGGAAGCCAAGGAGGCTGAATTCTCAGGTCTAGGCCAGGGTGGCTAGAAGCTTAGAGGCCACAAGGCTTGCAGCTTATGTCTCTGTCGATCCACCTTTAATCTTTAGTCAGGTTTAAAAAAAAAATGTAAAAGAAACGTAGAATTCTCACTAGATCTTTCCAACTAGCCAAGCTATGTCATTGGTTAACAAAGAAGAGTTGACTCAGAACCAACAGAACTTTGAGTGACTCAGAGACCTTGGTCTTCAGTCGGCAGACGATATGCTTTGGTCCACCAGGGCCACCTGACCTCCTGAGCTTATGCACATGTAGAGACAATCTTATTTGCAGGAGGCACTGGAATAAGAATGCGAGATCGTTCATGGTGGAGGACAACACCCCGGGGTCAGTCAGAGCTGAAAAGACACACATTCACTCAACTGAAATGAATCCATGACGTGGAAGCTTTCATGGGAGGTTCTGAATAGTCTCCAAGTCTCAGTGTTCAGAAGAGGTCCCTACCCAATATTTGGGGAATTTGTTTTTCCTGTTCTGTTGTTAATGGCAACGATTATCATTTGCAGTTAGGTATTGATTATGCACCAGGTTTGTTCTAATTGCTGTATAGTCAACGGTAGAGGTGGGATTAAAATTCAGGTACTGGGTCCTGAGAAGATAAAGTGAACGTGAGGTTACCTACCTCTGATGGTGCACACTTCCTAACTCAAAAATCGCCCACACTGGAACCGTGCTCTTACACAGCAGGAATTTAGATACACTCAACCAGAGAAGGTGTTTTCAACAGAAGGTTCCAGGGACACAGTTAGTGGAAGTGAAATGACCTGCAGTCCTCTGAGTGCTGAGCCCTGAGCACCCTTCTCTGGGCAGCTGGGAGGGAATTCCTTGAGACCAGGGACCCTCGACCTCCTGCAGCTTCTGGGGAACCGTGCCTTTGCTCCAGGCCTAGAGACAGTCACAGTGGCTCGGTGTGCTCTGGCCCTGGCAGACAGAGATTTCCAGGAGATCATACAGAACAAGGGTCGGCAGAGGACTCAAACCTGGGCGAGAACAGAGCACGGCCTGGACTAAGACTCTACCGACACCTGCAACAGGCTTGGTCAGCTTCACTTGGGGTACTTGTCATCACGCAGACTGTCCTGGATGTGATCTTGGAATTGACATTTTTAATGAACTCTCCTGGTGAATCTGATACACATGACTCGCAAAGCTGCACACTTTGTAAAGCAATGCTAGAAGGTATGGTCACTAATCCTCACAGGCCTGAGGATCTTCCAGGGAGCTTTTCCTGGCACAGTCCACTGGGCTCCACCCCTCAGACTACTGGGATCCACCCCCAGGCTGACCAGTTGGTCAAGTTGGGGCCAAGCATCCTTTTCCAAGACTTCCCCAAGTGTTTCTTAAGTGGGACCAAAGTTTGAGAACAGACATCGTAAGGAGACAAATGGGTAGTTAACATGTGAAATGAACTACCTTATATTAGAAACTATTAGAAAGAAAGAAATAGGCAATTAGAGAGAGGAAGTGAGTTTCTGACGACAGTGGGGCAGCTCCTATACTTAAAGTGTCGCTGTGGACCAGACAACGAGGCAGAGGTGAGGGCTGGGGACAGACCTGCCTGGACACCTGGGAAATGGGTGTGGGGCCATGATCAGTCATGAACTGTAACAACATCGGAGGCCACGGAAGTGTGTGAGGACAGGAGTGTTTTCCTGAGAAGAAGCCTGGACACCCATGGGGCTTCTCCTCCGTCAGCTGTTTTTGCATCACCCGAGGTTTCTGTGTTTACTTCCCTTCCACAGTGGGACAGGAGACACAGCAGGAGACAGGCACGCTGCACATTCTCAGTCACATCCTCTCCACGGTTATGTCCCTGTATGTGGTCATGGAGGTGAAGACGTTGGTGGCCTTTGTAAAGAACCACGCTCTACAAATAGGCAGGTATTTTCATGGACAGCTAGCTTAGCTAGTTGACACCAAAAGGGAAGGAGGTGGGTCCTGGCCCCAGGGGTCCAGAGCAGCCCTGGGAGGGCAGGTGAACTGGCCGCTCAGGTGGGTGTGCCCTGCATGGAGGCCCAGCCCACACCTGAAAGACTGAAGAGAAACTGGACATTACATCTCCTCACATTTTCCCACTGACTCTGTCAGCGTGATGGTTTGGGAAGGAAGTAACAGAAGTCAGAAACCCTTTCAAAGCTCAACTGCGGGTGAGACTTGAAGCTGTTGTTTTATTTTTGTTTTGAATGGTTGCCTGTTTCTTTTTAGTATTTGGTGCTGCTTAGTGTAATGGTGCCTTCGAGCCATTCAGACTGTCATTTGTGTGTAGATGTGAGGGAACATGGCATTATCCTTTTACAGATGAGAAATCTACAATAGAAAAAAAATGCAACTTGCCTAAGGTCACAAACCAACGTGGCTCCTTGACTGAAGCTCATACACCTAGCAGAGAAGCCTCGTCCTTGTGTGGAGAATGGAAGAACGTGCATTCGAGCTCCTTGAATTGGTTCGAGAATATATTCACAATGGGATGCATCGTCAGATCTGTAGCTTGGGGAAATGAATGGGGGATTTGCAGAATTCTGTGCTGTGAAAGTAATGAGTTTGAATATCATTTTCTTCCTGGTATTATTCTTCCCTGTGTCAAGTTGCTTACCCATTTTTGTGCTAATCATCTCAAAACATTCTTCATTTAGGAAAGAATTTAAACTTTTGATGAGAAAAAACAAAGATCACAATGTCCAATGCTTTAGAAATGTCCATTTTCCCTTCAAAATGTGGCAAAACTCTGCAGTGTTGATATTTTGGAAAAAGAGGGCAGGTTGAAACTTTGCGTTCAAGTCAATCAGTGTCTAGTTATCAGCGTTAAATGGAGAGAATATTAGTGCTGGCACATTGAAACGAATGCATACTCGAAACTCAAGTGTCTCAGCTTCCAGCCCTTCAAGTTCACCCCACCCGGCACCCTCCACACCCACATGAACATCAAGGGTTCCATCAGTGTCAGTCCCATGGATGCCATGTGTCAACCTCAGCCTCCAGTTTCTATTCTGCCTCAGACCTGGACTCCAGCAGAGTGGAACGTGCGGTGTAAGAGGGTGCTGAGCAGGCAAAAGGCGGAAGTGACCTGACACTAAAATCTGAGTTTACTGTATGCGTCTGGGGGACGTTCCAAGTACCAGAACCCACTTATATGTGGAGGACAACATCAAAACTTCAGTTATCCCATACACTTGGGGATGAATAAGATCAAAATCATTTCTAAACAACTTTAATAGAATAAAAAATGTGTACCGTTTCCTTATATTTTCCAATTATGATCCAAAGCTGATAAAATGGACAAAAGTAACCTACTTCCCTGGAGTGTTTAGGAGCGTTAACTTGTGTGTCCAGCATCATTGGAAATTACATTCTAAAATTTATAGAGTAAATTATCTTCATAAGGCTTTCTTTGAGATCTGAATAAAAACCACCCAAGATATAATAAAGGGTTTAAGAAATAATCATATCACGAAATGCTATGGTGAACTATTTGAAAGACAACCCAGATCACTTAAATATTTCAGTCCTGCCTGCTAGCGCTTTACGCAGAGTTGGACGTTTTCTGTGATTGTACTCTCTTACCTTTTTATTAGGAGTTAAAATTCGATTTGTTCTGTCCCATAAACCAAACTGAGTAGGAATAAATGTTATCAGGAGAACTGCAGTGATGCTTTTTCGGATTTAAATACGGGTTTTCAGTGGTGATGGGAAAATCACCAAGCTGGAAGCAAAGTCAGGTACAGATGTTTGCAGATTAAACAAAATCAGCTACAAATCTGAATCGATTGAAAGTGTGTGTGTGAGGCTCTCCGAAATGGCCCGCTTGATGCCTGGTGTCGGTGGTAACTTCACTGCAAGTTACAGGAGGACTAGACACACGTGCCCAGTAAACATGTCAATTTCCTCTGGCAAGTGGTTTCTCAGTGAGTGTTACATTGGTGCCTAAAGGTGCCTCCCCTGGCTAGTTTGTTTTCATTATTATTTCCAGTAAATCCACTCCATGGAAAGCTCTGATTAATCATCTCTTTCCTTCTAAACTGCCCTAGAGCAGATGTGAATCCTTCTCTTGTTTTCTCTTCATTTACTTTTTAAATGACACTGAGCCCGCTGCTTTTGCAGACATGTCACTAAGCAAAGACTAAATTAATGTAATTTGATGTGGGGTAAAAGTCTTAACGTCTCTCACACGCTGATGGCAGGTGCAGAACCTTGACGGCAAATGCACCACAATTTTTTTTTTTAAAGGTTAACACAGGGCTTCCTTGGTGGCACAGTGGTTGAGAGTCCACCTGCCGATGCAGGGGACACGGGTTCGTGCCCCGGTCCGGGGAGATCCCACATGCCGCGGAGCGGCTGGGACCGTGAGCCATGGCCGCTGAGCCTGCGCGTCCGGAGCCTGTGCTCCGCAACGGGAGAGGCCACAGCAGTGAGAGTCCCGTGTACCGCAAAAAAATAAAATAAAATAAAGGTTAACACAGTAAGTGTCTAAAGCATATTATAGAAATTCAGGGTAATATAGGGATATTCATGTCAATTACTAAATATTTTTAAATGCCTGTGTGTGCCAATGACAATGTTCTGTTGTGGATAGAATATTTGAAGTTACAGAAAAGTCCTTTTTATGAATAATATTTTTGATAATAAAGTAAGTATATGCTTATTTCAGAGAACTTAGAAAATTTGGAAAGGCAAAAAGAAGAAAAATACATGGCCAGAAATTTCACTCTCAATTAATAAACATTATTAACATTTTCATTTCTTCCAATCCTTTTTTTTCTGTGCAAATATGTACATATCTTAATGACATTGTGATTCTGAGATAAAAGAATAAATTAATTGCATGTTTTTATTTAACAAATCATGAATATTTTGTATTGTTACTAGAAAACATTTTTAAATGGCTCTCCAGTATCTCAGTATAAAAGATGTGCTTATTTTATTTTGTTAGGTAAAATGATGGTGGGTTGTTCAACTTTAAAAGTTCTTATCAGTTGGAGATGCACTTTGGAGAAGTATTTAAGGGTGAAAATTACATGACAGGTTTGCTGGAAAAAAACACAGTACACAAGTGAGAGGCTAGATAAACAAGTTTGCCGAAAAGTTTATAATTGTTGAAGCTGGAAGATTAACCCGTATTCGTGGCTGCTCCATGTTTTTACAGTGTTTCTGTGAAAATGAGAATCCAACCTTATCCGTAAATAAATCATACACAGTCTTTAAAAGGTAATATTCTAGTTTTCATGTCTATGTCTCCTTAAAAATGCACTGAATCCTTCTATATTCTGAAGTTAATTTCTGGTTCTCTAATTGGCTCCATTGAACGATGTGTGCATCAATACTGCACTCTTTTAATGAGTACAGATTTTAATTACGGTTAATCTCATGAAAATGAGTCCCACATCTTCAACTGCCACTTGCAGTCTTATTTCATCTCCATGAACTGTCTCTGGTCCTGCCTCCTGGTTTCCCTCTCAGCTTCCTGCTTCCCATTGGCTGTGCCTTATGGTGATTCGTTTGACTGACAGAGGGGTGCTGACTGCAGTCAATCATCTCCTGTCCCAGTTTTATCCTGAGCCCTTAGGGTGGTGTTAACTTCTCTTTCCAGCCTAAGATAGATCGAATATGCTTTTCTTCAGTTTGCTCTTAATTGACCAAAGAGCTTAGCAGATGAGGAGCTCTCTGCTCAGTGCTTTGTCCAACCCTTCGCATACTAGCCACCAAGGGATGGCGTTTCTACCCATCGCTGGCAGCCTGTAGACTTGAGATGCTCTTCAATGAAACTGCATTGCATTCCCCAGTGTCTGTGAGGGCAACTCTTTTAAACCCAGAAGAGTCTCTGCTTCCTACTCCCTGGTCTTTGCCACTTTGGAGTTATGAGCTATATCTGTAAAGAAACAAATCCCCCAAACTCAATACCCTTTCTGCTCTGCAGCAGAGTTTTGCTCAAGGAGATCAGGATCCCCAACAGTCAGAGAATGTCCAGGCACCTTCGCACGCCTCCCTCCTGGTGGTTTTTGGGAGTTGCAGTGTGCAATGGGATTGCATTCGTTTTCTTTTGCTCTGTAACAAATTATCACCCACTAAGCACTTTGCAACAACAGCATTAATGCGCTCAGAGTTCAGTGGGACATACATCCAGTGGGGTTCTCAGAGCAGAGCATTGCAAGGTTGAGAGAGAAGCATCAGCCAGTGCTGTGTCTCCTCCGTGGCTGCAACCCCCACCTAAACTTCTTGCTGTGGTTGCACGAATCATTCTTTATGGTTGTAGGACTAACATACCCATTTCCTGGCTGGCTGTCAGGGAGAAGGGCCTCCCATACCCCTTGCCACCCGGCTCCTCCGGCTTCAAGCCCGGCATACAGATCCTTCCCACACTATGTATCTCTGGCTTCCCCTTCTGCCACCAGCCAGAGAAAACTCTTCTCCCAAGAGGCTTCTATGACTAGATGACCACCCAGGTCATCTCCTCATTTTACAGCCAAGTGTGCCTTGAACACGGGAATGATATCCATGCATGGTCCCAGCCACGGCAGCTGTAGGCAGGATGTGTACACCATGCATGGGGAGGAAAACTTGGGGGAACATTCTAGAATTCTGCCTACAACAGGAATGGGGAAAAAGAAGTTATGACAGGGTATTCGTTGACTCAAAAAGCTGTTATGAACTTTGCTATTTTTATTACATCTGCAGAAAGAGTTATCAAAAAGCTATATGGTGGGTATGAATGTAAATTGTGCAAGAAGTATTTTTTAAAACTTTTTATTTTTAGATTATTACAGATTCCCATGCAGTTGTAAGAAATAGTATAGGGAGAACCCACACCCACCACGTACTGGTAAGGTCTTACAAAACTGTAGTCAATATCACAACCAGAATATTGACACTGGTTCAGGCAAAATCCAGAACACTTCCATCCCCACAAGGATGCCATTTTATAGCCATTCCTACTTTTCTCCCACCCCTGCCCCTTCTAGAATCTCTGGAAACCACAAATGTGTTCCCATATCTATAAGTTGGTCATTTTTAGATGTTACGTGAATGGAATCACAGTGTGTTAACTTCTGTGGTTGGCTTTTTTCACGCAGTGTAATTCCCTGGAGGTTGATCCAGATTATTGAGACCATCAATAATTTGTTCATGTTTATTGCTTAGTAGTATGCAATGAATATTTATTATAAGTCAAGTTTTTTTCACTCAAGTGCCACCGTTGGCCATGCTGGCAGTAAACACCACGTTGTTCATTCACAGTCTCAGTGAGAGCCTCATCTCCCCCATGCTTCTGACCAGGGAATTTAGTGATGCTTTTTAATCTCCTTCATCTAGATCCAAGTTTTTGGAGAACAAATACCAAAAACCTTGCTATTTCTGTTTTGCAACCTGCCTCATATTTACCTGCTGCAAGGAGCCCAGAGGCTACCTAGATGGAGGCGGGGAGAAGAGCTAAACATAATCGGAGAGATACATCTTCAAATACGACCTTGTCCAGCTGCCCTGGGGGGCTTGCCAATGTCATTTCAAATGGGAAGCTCCAGTGATATTGGCCCACAGAGGTCACACAGGAACTTGTGCCGTTTTCATCGATTCTGAGGCTTTGGGTACAGTCCGTGCTGGCTGTTTAGGGAGAAGGAACCAGTATAACTGTATGTGTTATGAGGATGCAAGTGACCATCATTACAGTTCCCAAGGTAACGCCATAGAGCATCTTATTGAAACTACCAACCATCTTTTAAGAAAGAGTATGAGAGAGTTTTTCTCATTGTAAAGATGACGACAATTATATTTAGTGATTTACCTTGTAAGTTTGTGTGAGAGAAGGCATAGAACAATAATAGGAAATAAAATAGATAAATCTTCTGATATTGGGCTGAGTTTATTTTCCCATTATAACTGTTCACCTGACAAAAATGTATTGTCCTATAATATTCAGAGAGTAAATAATTGTCTTTTCTATGGAAAATGAGAGAACAATGACAAGATGTGGCTTTTTTTTTTTTTTTTTTTTTTTTTTTTTTTTTTTTTTTGCAGCACGCAGGCCTCTCACTGTTGTGGCCTCTCCCGTTGCGGAGCACAGGCTCCGGACGCGCAGGCTCAGCGGCCATGGCTCACGGTCCCAGCCGCTCTGCGGCATGCGGGATCTTCCCGGACCGGGGCACGAACCCATGTCCCCTGCATCGGCAGGTGGACTCTCAACCACTGTGCCACCAGGGAAACCCAGATGTGGCATTTTTGAATGGAAAAGAAATAGAGTTCTTTGGAATACAGAGGAAGATAGATATAAGAAAAATAACTAATTAAGTATAACCACTCAATTTTATCCCATGAGTGCAGGAATTTTCTCTTTTTTCAGTGCAATATGGCCAGTGTGTAACACAGTTTACTATGAGGTATGTAAGTGCATATATACCTATATATAGTGAATTGTGACAGAAATCAAAAAGTCTGAGGATAAATTATTATAACTACATATTAAAGATCTAATTAAAGTACCAGGTGAGTGCATAGAATTCTCTCAGTAAGATACATGAACGTTTAGCCACATTACGTTCTACCACTCTCAAGCAGAATTTTATTCTGTTCTTTTTTTAATTAAAATAAATAAGTTCCAACACAGAAAGTGCATTAAAAATCTTGTCATCTGCAAAGGTAATATATCCAGAGAAGAGCTTAATCTTTTACATTTTTTGTCGATCCATTGGACACAAAGTCCAGTAAATATTTAATCATTAATCGGTTTAAAATTCTGCCCTCCGGTTTGGATTACGTCTCCCTCTGAAAACTTATCGAGTGATGGTCTCACCCGTCTGGTCGTGTCAGGCTGCCTCGCAGTGGATATTGATCACCATTGACACAGCCAATGCGGAGAGCCAGACTCTCATGGGCCCGTTCACTGGGGACTTATAGAAATGACCTTCAAATAAACTTGGGAGATTGGCAGTTTACTTACAATTGCTATTCTCCAGAAGAATTCACGAATGCACCTCTGTCAGTTTCCATGGAAACAGCCGTGCGATTTTCCTTCTCAGAACGTTCTCCTGTCCACTCCTTTTGCTATCACACACGACCGGTAAAATCTCAAGAAGACTCGTTGTTTTCATAACTCTGCGACATGTACCTTTTTCAGAAGACATGAAGCCTTTCCCAGTGAAGTTCGGGAAAACTTAGCTGCCTCCCCTCTGATCTAAATCGTTTTGCTAACGCTTAGGTACCTTCCCATGCAGGGCACATGGTGTATTTCAGAGAGGTAGAAGGTGGAGAAAATACTGCCACCAATACAATTAAAACACAAATGACTTGGGATGATTTTCTTCTCAGGAATCTTGTCCATGACAGAAAGAATCTCCTTTCATCACTGGCTACAAGCTACTCATCTATTTTGAACGTTACTACTCTGGTCCATAAAAAATAAATACAGAGTTAAGTCAGCATATCACCTACTTATTCATTGTATTGAATTGATATAATATTTCTCAGCCCAACTATAACTCCTGAAAATATCTAAACTTTCCCAAAGAAAGCAATCCCCCTGCTGACAAGGCTGAGCAATTATTCATTTACATATCGTGTATTTATTAATTGGTGTTAGGTGTATAGTACACCGCAAAGCACTGAGACAGAAGCTTTAAACTGGAGACACACTTCCCTATGGAGACCTCAGGAACCATTTGGGGGAATGAAGAATGACAATAAACAAATAAACAGTAAATAGCAACACAAGTTGATACGTGAGCACCAGAGCTTCAGATATTGTTAGATGCTGTGCAGAAGGTGAACAGGGTGATGGGTCAGTGGTGGGTGGGTTATTTTACATTGTGTGGTCAGTGTCCTCCCCCTGAGAAGAAAAGATGGCACAAAACCATTGATGTTGAAGCAGGAAGGAGGCAAAGGGCCCTCTCAGAGCCCTGGGCAGGGGAGACAAGCGTCACCACTGGGACCTGGCAAGAGCTGGGGTGTGTTTGGGAAAACGAGAGCCGGAGCGGAGCGGCTGAGTCAGTGAGGAAGCGGGTGGGTGGTCCATGATGACGTCAGGAAGCGGGGAAGGGGCCGCATCTCGGGGACTTCAAGCTTTGGAGTTGTTTGGAGTTTGTTCTAAAAGTGGTGGAAAGTGCTTGGATCTCCAGGAATGTCCAAGTGCACAAATGAAGGGTTTTGCTGTAAAAGGGACCTCGTCGCTGAGCGGAGACGTGATTGCCCGGGTCATGGCTGCAGGCAGAGCTCAGCATGGTTTGGACCCGTGGACACGGGGACTTGAACTCGGGGGAAGGAGGAGGAGATGTAGTCACCTCAATGGCTGGTGCATATTTTGGGGACCAGGTTGATAGACATTGTTGGTGGATTAAATAGAGTGGGGTGAGGCAAAGGGAAGAACAAGATGACCCCTGGTCCCTCCCTGGAGTATGGGGACGTGGCAGCAACACTGCCGAGTTCTAGATAACTTCCATTTAGGGCCGTGCACCCTGTCCGACCACCGTGCCCTGGGCCCTCATCTCCATCCGGGAGGGGAAATACAACGGACGAGGGATGCTCCTGTGACCGATTCCTCTTCAAACCTCACCCCTATACTTCCGGCCAGTACATGAGTACCGGACCTGCAGTGTTAGATGGTGTTTGTTGGAACAGAGCAAATTCTCTCCAGGCTCATTTAAGGGGGAGACTAAACATACCTGAATAACCTAAGATACATACACCTTAAGCCACAGTAAAAGCCTCTCAACTTTGTTAGAGAAAATAATTGAAAACCAATACCCCTTGTAAAGAAGAACACACCCATGAAGAAGGCTACACTAGGTGGTTTTGGAGAGAAAGTCAATGGAAACATGTTTTATATGTGTGAGTTTCCGAGACCACTTGGAAGGCACTTGGAAGTCTGACCACGGTCATTTCTCCAATGACAGGAGCGGAGCCTGTTGTTAATCAGGGCGAGCTCTCTGCTTTTCTTCTGTTCATATCCTTCAGGAACGTACTTCAGGGAGCTGAGCATCAATAATTGTCACAAATTACATTGTATTCCACAGCTAGAATAAGGACTGTTTCAGATGAACTACTCATAGCGGTTCTGGTGCTACCGTGTCAGAGCATCTGCTCTGCCCTCTCTCAGGAGGCTGGACCTGCGTTCATTAATTGCACAGCATCCCTGTGAGGTGGGCACTGTTTCTCCATTCACACAGCTCATGGGGCTGCAAAATCTTTGTGATTTCCTCAGTTCAGCTGTCTTAGAACAAACCTCATCCCCCCCCCTCTTTTTGGGGGCATCATTTCTAATTCCTCAGTGGAAGGGAGGAACATTTTAAGTGCGAAAATGATGATCAAGGAGGGTTTGAGGCACAGAGGTTAAAACCATCGGCTAACCATTCTCCCAAGAAGCTACAACATCTCCCCAGAGCCATTTTCTTTTTTTGTTTTCATGAAGTGTTGGGAGCATAGGACAATCCCTCTAGGTCCAGGGAGACACCATGGTCCTCATAACTGAACTTCTGACCCGGGTCGGGCTTTCTTCACTGATGGTTGCCTTAACCCACAGAGAACATCTTTGCTTTCAACTAAGAAAAACGGTAATACATTTACAGAAAAATGCAAGTATTTGCACTAGAAACAGTCAAAAGACAAGGGACAGATGTGCAATTACATTCAGTATACAGCACAGACAAAGGCTATTGGTAACAAAGAAATGCATATTTATCATATTTATGTACTATATATTTGTAGAATATTTTATATTTGTTCTATTTTATTTATATATTTATAACATATTAATTATTACAGAGATATAAAGATACATTTATATTATATATAATGGATGCACATGATTGATGATCAGTAAGGAGAGATGAACCATCCAACAGGAAAATCAATCAGGCCCAGGTGGGATGAAGCACATGTAGACAGACCTGAGATCCCTGGCATCTGCTGCTGAGCTGAAGGACCCGCGGGGCCCGAGCGGGGGAGCCGGACAGCGCGTGTCTGGCTGGCTTCTCTCCTGCCCCTTGGTTCTCCACCTGGCAAAGCTGCCACTGGCCACGGCCACTTCCTCGGGGTCCTCAGCAGGGTCCTGTGGAACAGAGATGCCTGCCTTGTGTTCTCAGCTTCTCCTGACCACCTGGAAGATTGTTCTAACAGTCTCTCCACTTCTGTGCAGAGGGCTGCATTCCTGGTCCATGAACCCAGCTCAGCATCTGCAAGGGCCTGTCCTCAGAGGGGGGACAGCAGAGTCAGTGTCCAGGGACCTCCGTGTCCAGCCCACCAGTGTCCCAGCCTCCACCCTGGAACATGTAAACAGGTAACTCACAGAAGAACTGCTAATGGACGGGAACATAGGTATATGTATAGCTGATTCATTTGGTTATAAAGCACCATTGTAAAGCAATTATACTCCAATAAAGTTGTAAAAAAAAAAAAAGAAGAATTGCTAATGGCCGGTAAACACGTGGAACGATACTTGAAATAAGCCCTCACTAGGCCCACAGTAAGCCTCAGTGAGGTCCCTGGTTTTACAAGGATGGCACGTTTTTAAAGTTTAATAATATGCAGCCTTGGCAACAGTGTAAGGCAATTGTTCATTTCACTTCCTTTGGGCAGGACGTGTGCCTAATGATGAACAATCCGGAGAACAATTAGAGCTGTATATGTATCAGTCAGGATGGGCTCTGTGATGTAAAAATAGTTTCCCAGTTCTCAGTGGCTCAGCCTAACACAGCTCGATTTCTAGTTCACACCCGTCAACGGAGCTGGTGGGACGGGGAGGACGAGGGCCCTTTCTCCTCCACCCAGCCGCTCCAGGCTCCTTCCCTAGTGGCCCACTCCCACTGGGTCACCCCGAGTCCTCCTCTGGATCCTCTGCATCCAGCAGGTCAGGAAAGAGAGGCTGCAGGGGATGTGATGAGAGGGTCCAGCCTCAGGGCCAGACTGAAAGGACACGTTCCCTTGTCCAGAACTGAGTTACGTGGTCCAGTCCGCCAGCCCAGGGGCCCTGGCGAGGGTCCAGCTCTGTGACCAAGAGGAAGGAGGTTTAGTGAAAATGTAGCATTTTCGGCCACACCCATTAACACGTGCATGTCACTCGTTACCGTGTTCACCCACTCCACTGAAATAATGTAACATCTATCATGGACCAGGCATTGTGCCAGCAGGTAGATGAAGAGCAGATGTGAGGAAATGAGCACCCCAGGTGAAATGCAAGCTGCAAAAGAGGCTGCGTCATACAATTCCATTTAAGTATGTCTATTAATTATGAGCACACATAGAAAATTACAGAGGGATTAATCTCTACAAATTATTCAGCTCTTCTACCTGATGAGTGGCATTCTGGCTCCTTTTGCGCTTTGTGTTTACGTTTCTTTATTGTTGGACTTTTTTTTTTTAACAGAACATTTATTCCATTTGTGATAAATTCATGATGAAAGAAGGCTGAGCATAAGAGGAGGGACATGGGGAAGAAGAGGATGAGGATGTGGAAGGACCTCTGGGGCCTGACAGGCCTGTGGTGAGCAGGGCCCCTGGGGCCCGACCTGGTTTGAGGCCAGGATCCTGATTCCCAGTGATGCTGAGGACTTCCTTCCAAGACCCCTCCCAGGAGGCTGCAAAATTAATGACCAGATTCCGCCCGCCTCCTCAGCAGCTATGAATCATGAATCAGCTGGAGAATATAAGTGCAGGGATTTGGCCTCTTGTACACAATTTTTGTTGTTTCTAAAAACCTTTTGTGTATTTTCATGAATGAACTCCCTTCTGCTATGGTGACCACTACAGAGGGAATAAGGTCACTTAAAGGGTGATTCTCCTGGTTTTTTGATGTTCCTGACGTGGTGGTCTGCCTGGGTCCATTCCCAGCATCTCCTGAGAACTTCAGACTAGGGACATTGCCCTTTCATGTATATATTTGTATACTTTTGCCGCTGGTCTATGCACTTATTTCTGTATTTTCTGCATGTCCTTTGCAAATATGCATTTGCCCATGTACTCTGATTGTTTGGTCCAGTCGTTTCTTAAGGTGAGCGCTTCTTTTTCCAAAGCTGGGTTAGGTTTCAAGCTACTCTCTGGACAATGGAAACTGTCATCACCACCTGCCTTGGTCCTGGCCTGTGACACTCACTGATGGATGTGTTTCCTCGCTGATGTTTCTCAAAAGAGAATTTTAGCGACATTCTCTTCCTCTTCAAAGTGTTGCAACTGAGATTATTTAGACATTGGAAATATAGTCCAGAAACCACAAAAGATTCACTGAAGCACCTGCTAGGTGCCAGACACTGTGTCAGGTGCAGGAGAGCCAAACCAAATAAAACAGCTCCTTGCCCTGAGCTCAAGGTCTAGAAAACGAAGAAGAGGGTATAGGTCAGTGGTGATGGAGCCATGTCTACTTCACCCACACAGGTGACCCTGAGGCCTACTCCTTACACTTTCCTCCCTTTCGTTGTTCTGAGCCCTTGCTGGCTGTGCATCCACACCGAGGCTTGGGTCCTACACAGATGCAGAAATTCTGCCCTCACAAACTGCGTCTCTGCTCTAGGGCATCACCCACTGCCCCGACTTAACGCTATGAAGTCTTGGGAACACTTGGATGACATCCGATTAACTGCACATCTGCAGGTTCATTTTATTCCCTAAGCTCGGCACAGACACAGACAGATGAGGCCTCTTAAGTTTTTCCAGTAACTTAACCACCTTTTTCTCATATGAAACATCAGTTATTCTCTCCTTGTTTTCTTGATTCTTTCTGAATACTAACTGGCTCTCTTCTTACTCAGGCTGGCTAGACTTTGGGGTTTTTTTCTTCCCATTTCTACTGCCACATACTTTATCATGACGAAGAGGTTACCAATGCATGACCTTATATTCTGGATCTGAAATCCACACTCTCTTGGGGATTATCTGTTTTCTCCATCTCGTCACTAAGCTCAAAAAGGATTTGATACTCCACTCTCCAAACTGGTCTTCCTTTTGTATCACTGTCTATGCTCAGTGAGATGTATTGGAGCCTGGAGATGACTCCTCTAGGCCTTTCCCAGAGCGAGCAATCTCCTGGCCCTCAGCAATGCTGGTCCAGCCTCTACCAAGCTCCGTATCGACCGCCCTCAGATGCCAAGGGCTGGGACCTTGGCAAGAATTCCAGTCGTGATGGCTCCTTCACTTAATTCCTTTTTTCACTTATTAGGACAAAGGCCTACTTATGGCCGTTTCCCTTCAGGGATTAGACCGCCCCCGGTTCTGGGTGTTTCCCATAAACTGCTCCATCGTGATTAATTGGCCTACAGTGTCTTCCTCCTGAGAAAGGTCCCGACTGGACGAGGGAGTAATTGCCATCAGATCCCAGCGCCCATAAGCGTTCCAGAGATGCTGCAAAGTTACAACCACTTCAGCAAACAGAGAATCACTGAGAACTTTGTGAGACCATCCACATGCCCTTCATCTGCAGCAGGTTTGCACTGATGCCCCAAAACCTAATTAATCCAGCTTAATAAAACTCTCTGATTTTTAACTACAAATAAAAATTTACAATGATTATCATATTTTATGAATTTTTTGAAGTTCCATGAGCAAAACGTAAATTGCGTTTGGGTAAATCTCAGGCAGGAAAGAATTGCTTCTAACTAGACAGATCTAAGAAAAGGTAGCCTTTAGTGAGATCTCATAAAGTCAAATAAATGATGCCTTCAAAATAATCTGAAGGTCCAGCAATACTGGATCCAAAGCCAGTTATGCAATTTCTTTCCCTGAAAGTGGCTCCTAATCACCCCAAACATAAAAAACATAAGAAGGAAATTTCTATGTTTGCCCGAGGATTTGGCCATATCCAAAGGATAACTCCATGCTGTGACTGAGCAAAATAACCATCTTTATAAACAAAAGCACCCCTGCTGTCTTTGTCATGCCTCCTGTACAGTCAGCTCCGCCTGTGCATTTACCACTGTGATGTGTGTGTATCAGCGTTCCTTCCTTCCAAATCCTTATTCAACTTCACATTTAGAAGGAAAGGAGTTTCCACTTCATTCTGAAAGGCAGAGGCCAGGTTGTCCTTTGGGCTTGATTCATGGAGTTGAGAGAAATACCCCCAAGTGATCATTTCTTCACTTTCTGGCATTCGAACGAGTTCCAGCCTGATCCCAGCTGCCAGAGAAGAAGCACTAGGTCCTTGGGGCCAACGACTATTTCTCATTTTTCTTTATAGGTCCCTCAGCTCCAAACATGTCAACTCACATAGAGAATATCCATTAAAAAGTGCTTAGTGAATGCATTAATCACCGCATCTTAATCGCTGGTTATGGAAAAGCGTCTGAGAGCAAGATCATAGTTACGCTCCCATAACAGAAATAGTTCCTCACAGGAAAGCAGAGGAATTGTGTTGCCAACTGCGGAAGAAACACAAACATCCCAGACCCGAGTGGGTCTCAGTGGGCTGAGGTGAACCGGGCAACGTTTCCCACAAGGCTCCGAGCATCCTTTTAGGTCAGTGGTGCTTGTTCCTCCCCTTCCACAGACAGCAAACTAAAGTTCAGAACATGCAGCTCGCCCAGGGGAGGCCCAGGGTCCAAGTCAGGGCATCTCAGTCAAAGGAACAAGGACACAAAGATAAGGAAAAGGTTGTAAAACATGCTTCACTGCAGAGGGTAGAAGCTGCATACTCATTATTTACATTATAGAAAACTAGAAATTTTTTTTTGATAATCAGAAAATTTTAATTTCAAAAACTTTCCATCCAGTTAGGTTTCTGCTTGGCACACATCATGGTCCTCCTTTTTCTTCTTTATTCACGTGTTCACACATTATTAATTTAACTCCCGCCACACACACACACACCAGGCAGTGCTGGATTATTTCTCTGGGGGAACAAAAGGACAGTTGCAGCCCCAAGAGTGAGATAGCCTGGACCCCAGAACAGGAGGTGACAAGATGTAAATGTCGGCACCACTGTCTCCCCAGGCCAAGAACCAGCCCTGAGATTCCAGGTCTGTGAAACTGACGTCTCTAAGATAGCTTTTTGTTACTCAGTGAAGACCACATGAAATGAAAATATGTAGTGTGTAGGAACCTTTTTTTTTTTTAACGCTTTTTATTGTGGTAAAAGTCAGATAATATAAAGCATACTGTTTTAACCATATTTAACTGTAAGGCTCAGGGACACTAAGTACATTCACATTGTTGTGAAGCCCTCACCACCCTCCACCTCCTGGACTTTTCACTTTTCCTAAACTGACACTCTTTCCACATTAAACATGAACTCCCCATTCCCTCCATCCCTGCACCCCCCAGCCCCGCGCCGGCCCCTGGCATCTACCAATGTCCTATCCAACTCTGCAAAGTTGACTATTGTAGGTACCTCATATAAGTGGAATCAAACAGTATTTGTCTGCACCCAATGTATATTGGAATGCATTTTTTTTTTTTTTTTTTTTTTTTTTTTTTTTTTTTTTTTTGCGGTACGTGGGCCTCTCACTGTTGTGGCCTCTCCCGTTGCGGAGCACAGGCTCTGGACGCGCAGGCTCAGCGGCCATGGCTCACGGGCCCAGCCGCTCCGCGGCATGTGGGATCTTCCCAGACCGGGGCATGAACCCGTGTCCCCTGCATCGGCAGGCGGACCCTCTACCACTGAGCCCTGGAATGTGTTTTTAAGGTTAACTTAATATATGTCCTGCAAACAGATTGTAACTTCTTGTTTTTTTCCCTCCTGTGCTCTATGTATTTTCTAACAGGGAGATTTAAAAACTTGTTCTTAGGCATCTTCCTTAACCTTTGTGAGACTTGCTTCTTGCTTCTGTGTTAGAAGCCTCCACGTGTCTGTCTTCCAGGTGGCAAGGCTCCCAGCCCATGGCCTTCACAGAGCTGACTCTCAGTAGAGATCGGCTCTCCCCTTCATCATCGTCCTTTTAAAAATGTAATCCTTTCCATGGTCTCCGTGAGTCTGCAGCCTGCCTGACTCTTCAGGGCCACGTCACGTCACTCTTCCCCTCCGTCACTGCGCTCTAGCCACCTGGCCGTCCTGTTATCCATGGAGCTTTCCATGCTCGGTCCTGTCTTGGGAACTGCCTCGGAGCACTTTCCCTCCATCTTCTCTTAGCTGCCTGTATCATATCATTCAGGTATCTGCTCACAGAACCAATTTCCCTAATCATTCAGCCTAAAGTAACCCTCTACCCCTACGGCTGTGTTATAGCACCTCACTAGCCGAATCTTTTAATTGATCATTTAAAAACATTAAAATGTAAGCTCTTTAGAAAATTTCTTGTCATTCATCACTGCGTCCCTAACAACTGGGGCTCACAGGCATTCTGTAAGGTGCGCTGTTTATAGGACGTAAAAAAATTCCTCCAAATAACCCATCTTATCCAACAAGCTTTCTTGATACACACAGTTCTTTTCCTTCACATTTATTCCATTTTAGCAAATTAAATAATTTCTCACTTTAACCATTCATTCAGTTGACCAATCTCAGTTCTGCTCTTTTTTGTTCATTATAATGCAAATTACATGGACAAAAGTAGAGAACACTTTTTAATGAATAATGTATTGAGAAAATATCATGATATTTAAGATTAAATGTGTGATAGTTGACACAGTAAATGTGGATCTATTACATAGAATAAGCCCTTAAAAGTTGAGGAATTTTGTAGGCTAATTTATGCTTTTACACTAAATTGTCTTTAAAAATAAGAATATTAGTATGCATTTACTTAATCTCGCTGGTTACTGATAAAAGAAACCCTTCAGATAACATGTAAAAAACACCTAAGAAAATAAAAATATTAACAAGAAGGTATTATATGCATGTTCCATGTCTCTTCTTTTAAAGATGAGCTAATCTATGTGGTTGTAAATATCATTTAAGTCACTTCTAGTGTCACTGATCAGAGGAGGTTATTTATAATGCAGCTATTTAAGGGTGGTAATTGAAAACCAGATTGGATTTATCACTTTGTCCTCCAGGTAATAGCATTGTCTTAGAGTTTAGGGAATGCTGAAATAGAGTTACTCTTTCTTTTTTTCTTTGGGTTTTAATGGAGTCATGACTATCTGTTCAAGTGTTTCTTCTGAAATTTTGTATGGATGGGGAGTGCAGACAAGGAGATAAAGTTTAAAGAATGTGTCCTCGAATGCCCAATTATTGTGTCTGATGAAACAGATTAATAATCATGGGGCACATTATTCTTACTTAAACAAGAGGCCATTACAGTTTTCTTTAGAACACGATACTGTATGGTTATATTCATTTGTCATGAAAACACCCAAATAAACATGAATGGAGATGACTTTTCATTTGCTTTCAGAAGCAATGTGCTAAGCCCTTTCCTCCCACCAGGGACGCCCATGGATTATAATTCTAAAATAGTTTGCTCTATGACGGATGGATGATTCGGTAGATAGATTGCCATACCTATCAATCTGTCTACCTATAGGTATAGCACTAACCTTGTTGAAACTTTATAGCATGGGCTAGATGAGGCTGTCTCAGCATCTCTCACTCCAGCTAGTTTTGACTTCCACTTTCTTGAATCTCCCCCAGGAAGAATTCCTCACAGAATTGTCCCTTTGTCTGGTTTCTCGAGGCTTTCACGGTGGGCTAATATTTGATAGTGAGATCTGGGTGGGTGCGACTTGGGGTTTTCTTTTGTGAAGCGAGAGAAGAGTGATTGCAAAAGCAATGGGGACAGAGAAGGGCAAGCAGAGGACACACCCAGGCAGATCAAATAGAAAGAGTAAGCTCTGTGGAAGTGGAGGTTCTTGAAGCCGATTCCCATGAAGCCAAGCATCCTTGTACTTCCCACACGGCCTTCCTCTGCCCCCATCCCACTGAAGAAAGCAGCTGAAGGACACCAGTGGAGGCAGGGAGAAGCATTGTGGGGTTGCTCTGGAAGCGTAGGGATTTAGGGGGTGGTGCCTCGTTTGCAGTCAGGGTGACAAAGATCAGTGGGAACCGGAGCATACTGTGAAGTTAGAGCTAAAAGAAATTACCTACAGGGCTTCCCTGGTGGCTGTTGTTGAGAGTCCACCTGCCGATTCAGGGGACGCGGGTTCGTGCCCCGGTCCAGGAATATCCCACATGCTGCGGAGCGGCTGGGCCCGTGAGCCATGGCCGCTGAGCCTGCGCATCCGGAGCCTGTGCTCCGCAATGGGAGAGGCCACAACAGTGAGAGGCCCGCACCGCAAAAAAAAAAAAAAAAAAAAAAAAAAAAAGAGAAAGAAATTACCTACAGATTAGTCATGAGGTAAGATAAAAAGAGAGCAAAGGTTGTTTATGGCCCAAGCAAGGGAGTGTACAGAGCTGCCACTTAATGGGACAGGAAAGGTGACATGCAGACAGTGCAGTTGGGGGACCTCAATAGTCATGTCTTGGCAACGTTGAGAACAAGGGTTGAGTGGTGATCCTTTCTGGGCATATGCGTTTCAGAGTCAAGTCATGTACAGGTGATATTTAAAATCAAGTAGCTGGATGGTCCCACCAAGAAGAGAGAAGTGCTGTGTACCAAGCACTCAATCACTTCGGCAGGTACTGATCAGAAAGAAGAAGACACAGCAAAGACACGAGGACAGATGGCCATGGGGCAGAAGGGGCCAGGTGTGGCTGTTCCCTGGGAGCTGAGAGCAGGCTTACAGGCGGATTAATGCTGATGTAAACTGAAAAGTAACTATGAGAATTGTGCATGAGAAGCACCATGCTGTATATTCTGTTCCCATGAAGGGGAAGGACAGTGTCTAGTTTGCTCCTACCCTTCCAGGACTCGCAGCCTTGGGGAGAGATGGACATGCATGGAATTAAGCCCCACGTTCCCAGCTCCAGGGGAGTAGTCGGTGAGGGAAAACTCAATTCCCAGTCTCTGTGGGCAGTTAGAGCAATTTGGACATGAGCCAGTCTGGGAAAGCTCAGTGAAAAACCTTATTGGGCTGATTTTCAGAGAGGCATGTTTGCAGAGGAAGATCATAGAAATAAGAACACAGACATGGGAAGTGCAGCAAGGGTTGAGCAGTGCTGTTGGGGAGCGGACGGCATGGACAACGGGACGAGGCCGCAGACAGAATCACAGACCTTCTTGTTTGAAGACAGAGCAGGTGGAGAGAGCCGTCTCCTCCCCTGCCCCAGTGACTGGGCTTCAGTGCCGACAGCACCAGTGAAAGTCTGTGAACCTCACCAGGCATTTCCATGCACCTGTTTCTTCACTGGCCAATAGCCCATAAGACCCGCCTTACCTTCTCTGAGTGGTGCTCAGAGACTGAATTCAGCTGGATGAAAGGCCAAGGGCATTATCTGCACCGCTTGTATACTTGGATACAGTTTAAGGAGGCTTAAAGCAACTCAGCCCTATCTTTGGATACACATTTTTTCTCTAGCAGTTCATGATTTCAATGAAACATGGGGGAAATGTAAGATATGATTATATAAGTAGATCTTAATTCAATATAGACATTACATGGTTTTAATAATTATTCGATCATTTAGACAATGCGTAAAAATTTGTTTTTACTAAAAAAATTGGAAAAAATAAAAATAACAATTAACTAGTCTTTATGTCCTTCAAGTTCAGCTTTGAACCGTACAGCGTTCTTAAAACAGAGATTCTGAGATAGCTACAGCTCTGCGTCTGAAGATGTGAGCCCTGTTGGTTTTCAAAGTTAGGGCTTTTGGGGGCTCGTCTCTCAGGTGCAGGTCCTAAAAGAGCTGTGAATCTTTTTTCTTCCTGGACCAAACTAAAGTGAACTTCGTTCCTGTCTGATATTTATCCAGCTTCAAAAGTGGAAGCACCTGAAGCTACTTTGTTCAAGCTTGATTAAAAGAAAAAGAATAGGACTTCCGGGTAAGATGGCGGAAGAGTAAGACGCGGAGATCACCGTCCTCCCCACGGATACACCAGAAATACAGCTACACGTGGAACAACTCCTACAGAACACCTACTGAACGCTGGCAGAAGACCCCAGACCTCCCAAAAGGCAAGAAACTCCCCCACATACCTGGGTAGGGCGGAGCGGAGAGACTCCCGCGCGGAGGGTCGGTGCCGGGCGTCGCTCACCGGCCCGAGAGGCTTGTCTGCTCGCCCCGGCGGCGCTGGAAGCTGAGGCTCGGGCTTCGGTCGGAGCGCGGGGAGAGGACTGGGGCTGGTGGCGAGAACTCAGCCGGAAGAGGGCTAATGAGCCACAGCTAGCCGGGAGGGAGTCCGGGAAAAGTCTGGAGCTGCCGAAGAGGCAAGAGACTTTTTCTTCCCTCTTGGTTTCCTGGTGCGCGAGGAGAGGGGATTAAGAGTGCTGCTTAAAGGGGCCCCACAGACGGGCGCGAGTCACGACTGAAAGCGCGGAGCCCAGTGACGGGCGTGGGACGCTGGGGCTGCTGCTGCCGCCGCCAAGAAGCCTGTGTGCGAGCGCAGGTCACTCTCCACACCTCCCCTCCCAGGAGCCTGTGCTGCCCGCCACTGCCGGGGTCCCGGGATCCAGGGGCGGCTTCCCTGGGAGAACGCACGGCGCGCCTCAGGCTGGTGCAACGTCACGCCGACCTCTGCCACTGCAGGCTCGCCCCGCACTCCGTGCCCCTCCCTCCCGCCCGGCCTGAGTGAGCCAGAGTCCCCGAAGAGGCTGCTCCTTTAACCCTGTCCTGTCTGAGCGAAGAACAGACGCCCTCCGGCGACCTACACGCAGAGGCGGGGCCAAATCCAAAGCTGAGACCCAGGAGCTGTGAGAACAAAGAGAAAGGGAAACCTCTCCCAGCAGCCTCAGAAGCAGCGGATTAAAGCTCCACAATCAACTTGATGTACCCTGCATCTGTGGAATACATGAATGGACAACAAATCATCCCAAATTGAGGAGCCAGGAGTCAGTGCTGTGCCTCTGAGGTGGGAGAGCCAACTTCAGGACACTGGTCCACAAGAGACCTCCCAGCTCCACATAATATCAAACGGCAAAAATCTTCCAGAGATCTCCATCTCAACACCAGCACCCACCTTCACTCAACGACCAGCAAGCTACAGTGCTGGACACCCTATGCCAAACAACTAGCAAGATAGGAACACAACGCCACCCATTAGCAGAGAGGTGGCCTAAAATCATAAAAAGTCCACAGACACCCCAAAACACACCACCAGACGTGGACCTGCCCACCAGAAAGACAAGATCCAGCCTCACCCACCAGAACACAGGCACTAGTCCCCTCCACCAGGAAGCCTACACAACCCACTAAACCAACCTTAGCCACTGGGGAAAGACACCAAAAACAACGGGAACTACAAACCTGCAGCCTGCAAAAAGGAGACCCCAAACACAGTAACATAAGCAAAATGAGAAGACAGAAAAACACACAGCAGGAGAAGGAGCAAGATAAAAACCCACCAGACCTAACAAATGAAGAGGTAATAGGCAGTCTACCTGAAAAATAATTCAGAATAATGATGGTAAAGATGATCCAAGATTCTATTTCCCAGATCCAAAATCTTGGAAATAGAATAGACAAAATGCAAGAAACAGTTAACAAGGACCTAGAAGAACTAAAGATGAATCAAGCATTGATTAAAAACACAATACATGAAATAAAAAATACTCTAGATGGGATCAATAGCAGAATAACTGAGGCAGAAGAACAGATAAGTGAGGTGGAAGATAAAATAGTGGAAATAACTGCTGCAGAGCAAAATAAAGAAAAAAGAATGAAAAGAACAGAGGACAGTCTCAGAGACCTCTGGGACAACATTAAATGCACCAACATTCGAATTATAGGGGTTCCAGAAGAAGAAGAGAAAAAGAAAGGGACTGAGAAAATATTTGAAGAGATTATAGTTGAAAACTTCCCTAATATGGGAAAGGAAATAGTTAATCAAGTCCAGGAGGCACAGAGAGTCCCATACAGAATAAATCCAAGGAGAAATACGCCAAGACACATATTAATCAAACTGTCAAAAATTAAACACAAAGAAATCATATTAAAAGCAGCAAGGCAAAAACAACAAATAACACACAAGGGAATCCCCATCAGGATAACAGCTGATCTCTCAGCAGAAACTCTACAAGCCAGAAGGGAGTAGCAGGACATAATTAAAGTGATGAAGGAGAAGAACCTGCAACCAAGATTACTCTACCCAGCAAGGATCTCATTCAGATTTGATGGAGAAATTAAAACGTTTACAGACAAGCAAAAGCTGAGAGAGTTCAGCACCACCAAACCAGCTTTACAACAAATGCTAAAGGAACTTCTCTAGGCAAGAAACACAACAGAAGGAAAAGACCTACAATAACGAACCCAAAACAATTAAGAAAATGGGAATAGGAACATACATATCGATAATTACCTTAAATGTAAATGGACTAAATGCTCCCACCAAAAGACACAGATTGGCTGAATGGATACAAAAACAAGACCCATCTATATGCTGTCTACAAGAGACCCACTTCAGACCTAGAGACACATACAGACTGAAAGTAAGGGGATGGAAAAAGATATTCCATGCAAATGGAAACCAAAAGAAAGCTGGAGTAGCAATTCTCATATCAGACAAAATAGACTTTAAAATAAAGACTACTAGAAGAGACAAAGAAGGACACTACATAATGATCAAGGGATCGATCCAAGAAGAAGATATAACAATTGTAAATATTTATGCACCAAACATAGGAGCACCTCAATACATAAGGCAAATACTAACAGCCATAAAAGGAGAAATCGACAGTAACACACTCATAGTAGGGGACTTTAACACCCCACTTTCACCAATGGACAGATCATCCAAAATGAAAATAAATAAGGAAACACAAGCTTTAAATGATACATTAAACAAGATGGACTTAATTGATATGTATAGGACATTCCATCCAAAAACAACAGAATACACATTTTTCTCAAGTGCTCATGGAACATTCTCCAGGATAGATCATATCTTGGGTCACAAATCAAGCCTTGGTAAATTTAAGAAAATTGAAATTGTATCAAGTATCTTTTCCGACCACAATGCTATGAGACTAGATATCAATTACAGGAAAAGAGCTGTAAAAAATACAAACACATGGAGGCTAAACAATACACTACTTAATAACAAAGTGATCACTGAAGAAATCAAAGGGGAAATTAAAAAATACCTAGAAACAAATGACAATGGAGACACGACAACCCAAAACCTATGGGATGCAGCAAAAGCAGTTCTAAGAAGGAAGTTTATGGCAATACAATCCCACCTTAAGAAACAGGAAACATCTCGAATAAACAACCTAACCTTGCACCTAAAGCAATTAGAGAAAGAAGAACAAAAACATCCCAAAGTTAGCAGAAGGAAAGAAATCATAAAAATCAGATCAGAAATAAATGAAAAAGAAATGAAGGAAACGATAGCAAAGATCAATAAAACTAAAAGCTGGTTCTTTGAGAAGATAAACAAAATTGATAAACCATTAGCCAGACTCATCAAGAAAAAAAGGGAGAAGACTCAAATCAGTAGAATTAGAAATGAAAAAGGAGAAGTAACAACTGACACTGCAGAAATACAAAAGATCATGAGAGATTACTACAAGCAACTCTATGCCAATAAAATGGACAACCTGGAAGAAATGGACAAATTCTTAGAAATGCACAACCTGCCAAGACTGAATCAGGAAGAAATTCAAAATATGAACAGACCAATCACAAGCACTGAAAATGAAACTGTGATAAAAAATCTTCCAACAGACAAAAGCCCAGGACCAGATGGCTTCACAGGTGAATTCTATCAAGCATTTAGAGAAGAGCTAACACCTATCCTTCTCAAACTCTTCCAAAATATAGCAGAGGGAGGGACACTCCCAAACTCATTCTACGAGGCCACCATCACCTTGATACCAAAACCAGACAAGGATGTCACAAAGAAAGAAAACTATAGGCCAATATCACTGATGAACATAGATGCAAAAATCCTCAACAAAATACTAGCAAACAGAATCCAACAGCACATTAAAAGGATCATACACCATGATCAAGTGGGGTTTATTCCAGGAATGCAAGGATTCTTCAATATATGCAAATCAATCAACGTGATACACCATATTAACAAATTGAAGGAGAAAAACCATATGATCATCTCAATAGATGCAGAGAAAGCTTTCGACAAAATTCAACACCCATTTATGATAAAAACCCTGCAGAAAGTAGGCATAGAGGGAACTTTCCTCAACATAATAAAGGCCGTATATGACAAACCCACAGCCAGCATCGTCCTCAATGGTGAAAAACTGAAACCATTTCCACTAAGATCAGGAAGAAGACAAGGTTGCCCACTCTCACCACTCTTATTCAACATAGTTTTGGAAGTTTTAGCCACAGCAATCAGAGAAGAAAAGGAAATAAAAGGAATCCAAATGGGAAAAGAAGAAGTAAAGCTGTCACTGTTTGCAGATGACATGATACTATACATAGAGAATCCTAAAGATGCTACCAGAAAACTAATAGAGCTAATCAATGAATTTGGTAAAGTTGCAGGATACAAAATTAATGCACAGAAATCTCTGGCATTCCTATATACTAATGATGAAAAATCTGAAAGTGAAATCAAGGAAACACTCCCATTTACCATTGCAACAAAAAGAATAAAATATCTAGGAACAAACCTACCTAAGGAGACAAAAGACCTGTATGCAGAAAATTATAAGACACTGATGAAAGAAATTAAAGATGATACAAATAGATGGAGAGATGTACCATGTTCTTGGATTGGAAGAATCAACATTGTGAAAATGACTATACTACCCAAAGCAATCTACAGATTCAATGCAATCCCTATCAAACTACCACTGGCATTTTTCACAGAACTAGAGCAAAAAATTTCACAATTTGTATGGAAACACAAAAGACCCCAAATAGCCAAAGCAATCTTGAGAACGAAAAATGGAGCTGGAGGAATCAGGCTCCCTGACTTCAGACTATACGACAAAGCTACAGTAATCAAGACAGTATGGCACTGGCACAAAAACAGAAATACAGATCAGTGGAACAGGATAGGAAGCCCAGAGATAAACCCACACACATATGGTCACCTTATCTTTGATAAAGGAGGCAGGAATGTACAGTGGAGAAAGGACAGTCTCTTCAATAAGTGGTGCTGGGAAAACTGGATAGGGACATGTCAAAGTATGAGATTAGATCACTCCCTAACACCATACACAAAAATAAGCTCAAAATGGATTAAAGACCTAAATGTAAGGCCAGACACTATCAAACTCTTAGAGGAAAACATAGGCAGAACACTCTATGACATAAATCACAGCAAGATCCTTTTTGACCCACCTCCTAGAGAAATGGAAATAAAGACAAAAATAAACACATGGGACCTAATGAAACTTAAAAGCTTTTGCACAGCAAAGGAAACCATAAACAAGACCAAAAGACAACCCTCAGAATGGGAGAAAATATTTGTAAATGAAGCAACTGACAAAGGATTAATCTCCAAAATTTATAAGCAGCTCATGCAGCTCAATAACAAAAAAACAAACAATCCAATCCAAAAATGGGCAGAAGACCTAAATAGACATTTCTCCACAGAAGATATACAGACTGCCAACAAACACATGAAAGTATGCTCAACATCTTTGCTCATTAGAGAAATGCAAATCAAAACTACAATGAGATATCATCTCACACCAGTCAGAATGGCCATCATCAAAAAATCTAGAAACAATAAATGCTGGAGAGGGTGTGGAAAAAAAGGAACACTCTTGCACTGCTGGTGGGAATGTGAATTGGTACAGCCACTATGGAGAACGGTATGGAGGTTCCTTAAAAAACTACAAATAGAACTACCATATGACCCAGCAATCCCACTACTGGGCATATACCCTGAGAAAACCATAATTCAAAAAGAGACATGTACCAAAATGTTCATAGCAGCCCTATTTACAATAGCCCAGAGATGGAAACAACCTAAGTGTCCATCATCAGATGAATGGATAAAGAAGATGTGGCACATATATACAATGGAATATTACTCAGCCATAAAAAGAAATGAAATTGAGCTATTTGTAATGAGGTGGATGGACCTAGAGTCTGTCATACAGAGTGAAGTAAGTCAGAAAGAGAAAGACAAATACTGTATGCTGACACATATATATGGAATTTAAGAAAAAAAAATGTCATGAAGAACATAGGTGTAAGACAGGAATAAAGACACAGACCTACTAGAGAATGGACTTGAGGATAAGGGGAGGGTGAAGGGTAAGCTGTGACAAAGTGAAAGAGCAGCATGTACATATATACACTACCAAACGTAAGGTAGATAGCTAGTGGGAAGCAGCCGCATAGCACAGGGAGATCAGTTCGGTGCTTTGTGACCGCCTGGAGGGGTGGGATAGGGAGGGTGGGAGGGAGATGCAAAAGGGAGGGGATATGGGAACATATGTATATGTATAACTGATTAAATTTGTTATAAAGCAAAAAATAAAAAATAAAATAAATAAAATAAATAAATTAATTAAAAAACAGAGATTCTTACCGTTATCATGAAATCATGAAATTCAGATGAACTTTCTCAGGCCTCTCAGAAGGGACCAGTTAATCTGTTTTGATCCTAACAGGTGTCTCAACATTAAACCAGGAATAACTCTGGCTTATAACTATTTCAGAGAAATATAGGGAAAGATGCAAGAGGATGAGAAAGAGAGAGGCTGATTAACTGTGCGGTGAGCATCCAGTAATCCGACGGCGAGGTGGGCCCCAGAGCAGGGCGGGGTCCTGCACCGGCCACCATGCTGACACCAGCTCTTCCTGGAAAGACTGGCTGTCCACTCACGCTGGACAGGACAGATGTAGGTTAGTAGCTTTGGCCGGTGAGTTCGCTGCCCCAATTCTCCACGTCTCCCAGCGTCCACGCTCCCTGACGTGTGACTTTGCAATTCCTCCCACTGAAGAAGAGTGTATTTCCCCATTTCTTAACTTTGGACTTGGTGATTTGCTTTGCTTAGTAGAATGTTCCTGGGAGAGACAAGACCCCAAGACTGGAGAAGCACGGGTGCCGTTGACCCTGCTCTCTGTCCTCTGTCTTCACCTGGAGGAGAGCATGCTGTACTGGCCTCTGGGGCCCAGGGGACCCTCATCTGACCCCCAGATGCTTGAACTGGAGCGAACGTCAGAGTCCAACCCGGATCTGAGCCCCATGGGGTGATGGCTGATGAATCCACCGAGCATCCGAGGAAGTCTGCTAATGCACATTTGCAGCAGTGGGTACTGGATACAGTGGCTAAGAATCAAAACATCCTTTTAGACGTGAAGATAAAGCCAGCCAAGAGATGTAGTCAAGAATCACGTATTGTGTATTTATGTCAATTTAATCATTAAGATTTTAATTCTTGTGGTTTAGGATTATAAATTTGAATTTCCAAAGGCTTCAAGAACAATGAAGTTTTGAATTGATGTAAGCTCTGTGGGAGAGTACATTTATTTTTGACACTCATCAATATTTATGGATGTATAATAGAATTTACATCAACAGCACAGAAAACCTTCTTAATAAATGTCACTGCCTCACAGTAAAGTATAAACGTAGGTCAGATCTCATAGGAAAAACAGCCGTGAAAGTGAACTTGGGCACTTGAGATGTGTCTCACCCCACTATCAGGGGACAATATGACACAACTCCATAGGACCGTCATCACGAATGCTAGGGAAAATAACAAGCCCTTTCTTCCCTACTTCTAACAGGATTCTTAACCTGAGCTACAAATTCCCAGAGGCATCACTGGGTGGGCTTTAAGTGGCCTGCGGAAACATATTTGGACTTGGTTGCATTCATTTCTATAGAGAAGTCAGGAAACTTTTTCTGTAATGGGCCAGGCGGCAGGTATTTTTGGCTTTGCAGGCATCTTAGTCTGCTCTGGCTGCCGTAGCAAAAGACCGTATGCTGAGTGCCTCAAACAACAGAAAGTGAATTTCTCACAGTTCCAGAGCCTGGAAACCCAGGACCAAACCCTGCCGGCAGGGTTAGTTTCTGGTGAGAGCTCTTCCCCAGAATTGTAGAAGGTGCCTCTCACCGGGTGCTCACCTGGCTTCTCCTTTCCCATGTACAGGGAGAAAGTGAGAGAGAGAGAGAGAGAAAGAGAGAGGGAGGGAGGGAGGGAGGCAGGCAGAGAAAGGATGATCAGCTGTTGAAGGTAGATAACTTTGAATTGAAAGCTTCAGTTTATACTTAGGTTGTAGTTCATCCTGAAAGAAAAGATATATACATAGATAGATAGATAGATAGATAAATGATAGATAGATACACCTTACCTCTGTCCACTGAGCAAGTGAGAAACTTGACCAATGTAGTTGTAATAAGTTCTTGTAGCACCCAAATTGTTGTTTGAAATATCATTTCCTATTAAAACTTGGATAATTCTCAGTTTGGAATGGGAGATGGGCAACGTTAGCCCAGACACCTTATTCTTCCATAATTTGGGGACGTTAGGGTAGAGTATCAATGAACCAGAATCCAGCTTGAATAGATTCCCAGTGGCCTGAGATGGGACCAATGGATGTAGATCCCTACAGTAGACGGAAACACACCCAAAACATCTAAATCCACAGGTTTCTAATGACACCAAAACAAACAAAACTCCTTAGTCGCCTTTGGATATTGCTAGAAACCAATGCAGTTTTTGGAATTTAATAAATAAAGAAATAGAATCAAGCATCGATTCTGCCCGTACTATGAAAACTGGACCTCGATGTATCCAAATAGTTGATTTGGCAATGTTTCTCTTTAAAGGGAAACTTCAGCTAATAATAAAGGAAGAATAAAGAATAGAATCATATTATCACCATTTTTCAATCCCCAGTGAAGCTGTGGATCTTAGCAATGATCATCCATGGCCATTAGTATCACAAAAGAAGAGGAAAACAATCCCTCGGTACCTCCTGATGGAAGGGACGTGCCACTTCAAGCGGATCCACCAAACACTTGATCCAAAAGATGACTTCATTCCTGGAGCTGGAAAGCAAGGCCTTCCAAAACAAGACACCAAATCCAATGGAGAATGTGCCCCGACTGTGGCCAAGAGGAGACGCAACACCACACACATAGCTGGAGATGACCCGCCCCCGAGAGAAATCCATCCTATTCACTGAAGCAGTTTCAGAGATGGGCTGATGCATATGGAGAGGGTATCTGAAAGCGGCTGAGGGGATGCGTGCAAAAGCTGCAGGAGTGGCCAAGACAAGATGCAGAAAGTAAAGGAGGTGGAGGGTGACCAAGAGGCGAGCCTTTGGGATGGAAGCATGTTCTCAGGGGCTGTAACTTGGGTTTGGAGATGCTGAGAGTGGGCTTTCAGACCATTTCTAAGAAGGCACATTTTTTAAAGGTGTCTGTGTATATGTCTAGGATGCCATTAGAGGGCTTCAGACAGAGGTATGAGCCTTGATCAGAGAGGGGGGGGCTCCAACCACTGCAGTGACATATTCTAACCACAGCCCACACCAACCTGATCACCCTCCCAATTTCCTCTGGCTACAGAAGCTGGTAAGAAAAAGGAAAGAAAAAGAAGTAATTTTCCTCCCGTAGGGAGAAAATCAGGCTGCAAAGAGCCCGGCTTCATCTCTGATAGCTTCTGCAGATAAAATGTTGTGCTGTGATCACCATCCAGATTCTCGTTTCGGACCAAACACAAATTCCTCCAGCTGCCGGGGGTGATGGCTGCAGAAGCCGCCTTCCTCAGTAAGCCCCAGAGGCTGTTTTCTGGGACCCCAAATTAAAAGGATGAGATGGTACCTGTCAAGACACCAGGCTGCCGTTCTGCTCGGATGCCGAGCAGCAAGGCTGCGGTGGCCTTTGAACGAAACACATTGACAATTCCTCTTCATCTCTATGATTTTGGGGCCTGGGGGCTTATGCAGAAAGATTATCATAAGGAAGGTATCCCAACCTCCATATCTTGAAGATCAAGGTCCACTAAAGAAAGCTGGGGAAGAACAAATGGTGCATGAGGTTAGCCATTGCCAAGAGGGCAGGTCCCCACTGGCTCTCGATTCCCTGGTCTTAGGAACTTGATGTCCGCTGACCCCTCAGCCACGCTGGGCATCGTGGTGCACTGCCCGCCCTGCAGGAAGACCCTCAGCTCCTCCAGGGCTGCCTCACTCCAGGCCATGCTTCTTCCTGGGGCGGGACAGGGTACCATGGGGCCCCCACCAGCCCCTCGGTTCATGGCCTTTGGGTGCCCAGCCCCCTGCACCCAGAAGCATGTCATGAGACCCATTAGCCCCCTGTACGTTCATATCCCAGGGCTCAGTGCCCACTCCTGTCTCTAGCTGACCACTGCACAGAAAAGAAAAAGTGCTTCCAGAGGAGTCTGGAGACATCTTGAGATGTTTCCTGGGCAAACTGCCCTTCATGTGATATGCTTGGGTTTCAACATGTATGTCTTGATTTTTCCTAAATCCTCCCTGGTGCGGAGAAGGGAGATGGCTCCGCACGGCCACACCATCCACTTTTGCTATCTCCAGTCGGCCAGAAGGGGGCGCTTTCATCTCTTCTTTCAGCCTAGATGTGCTTTCCGTATGTAACATTCTATCCTCCTAAGATAGTATATTATGTTCCTTCAGAAACCAGTCTTATGGCTTGGTATTCATGAAAGAAGGGGGAAGGAAAAAACTTGCAGATAAAGGAGCAAAAATCCATAGTTATTTCAAAATGAAAATATCCACTCCATCCATGTCCAACCGGCAGGAGACAAGAAAATAAGACAGATGCTAACATCACCTCCTCCAATCCCTATCCTAGGTTCATTCCCCTTTGATGCCCCAAATGAAATAGGAAAATTTTCTGTTGTAAGCAATCCTCAGTATGAAAGAGTGGGAAGAAAAAAAAAAAGAGACTCTCCACCAAGATTACCTTCTTCTTCTGTAAGTGAGCTGAGTTCCACGGCACTGACTGTTTTGAAAGGTCTAGAAAGTACGTTTTCAGAAATGATAGATTTGCAGGAATGCAGAGCCTGTGATTCGGAGAATAATCTGAGTCATACAACCCTGTCCTGAACACCGTCCCCAGCCCTGCAAGAAAAAGGGTAACACAGGTCCACGAGGATGACTGTGCAGGAAGCAGGCGCACGCAGAGAGAGCAGCACCTCAAATCCAGGATGTCTTGGCCCGTCTTAGGGATTCGGTGGCCACTGCTGCTGTATCTGAGGAGTAAGTACTTCCTTCAAGTATGAACAAAAGCTGCTGAGGACGAAGGAAACTCTCCATCATATGTTCTGTAGGGTCTGGAATGTGCTCCAAGCCATCTCAGAGGGCCCCCGTGATCGCTCAGAGGTTGATGGAAAGGGATTTGGAGACCTGAATTGTCCCAACACGTGGCTCTGTTTAGACAACACACTCTGTGTTAATGACCTTGGCAGGGCACAAAAGACGAACCCTTAACAACAGACAGTTTTCAGTTTGTGCCTGGATAAATATCAACTCCTCCGAACCTCTATAAAATGGACTATATAATGTCAAAATAAGTGAGAACAGGCCCTACAAGCTACAAAACTGGGGCACCCCCAAAGCAGAGTGGGCCTAAGAGCAGTGGGAACCTGTGTCCCCCCTGCACCCTGATCTTTGGAGGGCTGATGGGAGGTGACCCTGACAGTCGGGGAGGCTCTGTCCCAGCATCCTTGTGTTCACCTTGGAATTATGTTTCACACACAAAGTCAAGTCTGAGGAATCTCTGGATGAGGGATGCTATCATACCTGGACCATAAGGGAAAGAAAGCTAGGGCTTTACTGGAAGGAAACTGTCTGATACTGAGGATTAGAAACTGCTCATCAAGTAGTTTTCTGGTTCTAAAGTTATCGGTCATGAAAGGGTCCTAAGAATATTCATTTTACATTAGAAAACATTGAAAATATACTTTATAAAAATACTGAAAAAGAGAAGATTGTTATTAATAGTTCCATGACTGAATTCACTTCTGCTTTATTACCCTTCAGTATGGTATTTTACATTGTTGGAATCTTATTATATATAATATATAAATTTTGTTATATATAATATAAATATACAGTAATGTATATATTACTGTACTTTTGATTCACTTGAAATATACCAATAGCATTTTCTACGTGATAAAATATTCACAATAAATAAAATATCACAATAAATATCACAATATTTATTGTGATAAAACAAACATCAGGTTAATGGCTCCGTGGTGTTCTCCCGGTGCTCTGTTGGACGGAAATAAATATTATTGTCTCCAATTTACTGATGAAGAATCTCAAAGAGGACAAGGAGCTGGTCAAAGGCCACGTAGTCAGAGCATGACTGATTGTGACTGACCAGGACCCGTCTGCAAAGCCCGGGCACTTTCCTGCAGTGCTCTCTTCCCCTTTTCTGGGGTCCTGACCTTCCATGGATCTTGGCAATTACTTACAGCCATTACTTGAGGTTTCTCTTTGTAATATCCTTGTGCTGAGACAGGTTGGACTTGGCATCCTCCATGTAGAGTCCAGTTACGTTTTCAGAGGAGGAAAATCACGAGCTGCTCCTAGAAAGCTGATCACAGTGCTCGTTCTGATAACATACATACCTCTCTCAGGGTAACCCAGGGGTGACGCTCAGGCAGGAGGAGGCTGGGCAAGGAGGTCGGTTAATTTTGTTTAAACAATCAATCAGAATATCCTTTCGTGAGCAGGTGCCACACACCTAACAGTGGACCACTTGTTGATGGGCCTTAACCCTTCCATGCGTGAGGAGTTTGGAGCTTCTCATGCGGGGTAAATTCCAAGAGGGCAGGACAGGTGGGCAGCATCTACAGACAGAGCCTGAAACCTCTGCTGGGTCCATCTTCGTCATCATTACATTGTGACTCATCTTGACTCTCTCTGCATTTTCCAGACCATGTGGACAGCTTTCTGGGGAGGAAGGCCCTTGTTTGTCACTCTCCCCAGCCCACCTGGCTGGAAGGGGCTCACGCATCCCTAACTGTCCATGGGGCTCAGGCTGCAGCCCTCCCTGTCAGGCCACCCCGCCTGACCAAGTGGTGACGACGTGAACTAATAATACACAGATTACGAATCGTAGCTCATATTTATTCCTTATGGCTGGTTACATGCCTGATCATATGTGATCCTCACAGAAACCCTACAAGGCTTCTTATTCTCACCTCCAGTTTATAGGCAGGGCAGCAAGGCCCGGAGGGATTATGCATCTTCTCTAAGGTTCCAGGCGTGGCACCCGGGCAGGAGCAGCTGGTGGCCCGGGTTCCCAACGGGGGCATCATATGTCTCTTGCAACCAATTCCTATACAAGTTCTTTTATTAAAAAGGGAAAGGACTTCCCTGGTGGTCCAGTGGTAAAGAATCCGCCTTGCAATGCAAAGGACGCGGGTTCAATCCCTGGTCAGGAAACTAAGATCCCACGTGCCGCGGGGCAACTAAGCCTGAGCGCCACAACTACTGAGCTCGCCCACCTAAACTAGAGCCTGCTCACCACAAACTACAGAGCCCACGCACTCTGGAGCCTTCATGCCACGACTAGAGAAGCCTGCGCACTACAATGAAGAGCCCGCCTCAACAAAGATCCCACGGGCCGCAACTAAGACCCGACACAGCCAAAAAATAATAATAATAAAATAAATGAATAATAAATAAATCTTTTTAAAAAACTAACACATTTTAAAAAACTAAATTTAAAAAAGGGGGGCGGAAAAGCCAAAGTCATTTTCAATATTCTTTAATAAAAAGTAAAAAAATAAAATAAAAAAGCCTCCAATCCCCACTCAGTTCCCAATTCTCGCTAAATTGTGTCCTATACATCACAAAGGATCTAGCTCTTCCGGAAGCTTGAAGCGGAGGCCTCCTCCTGGGGTTTCTTCCCTTTACCAGCAGCGGAAAAAAGGGATGTTTTCCAGGAAAGAGCAGCAGGGGGCAGGGCCAACCTGGGATACGGACCAGCTTTCTCTGGATGCTTCACCGAGCATCCCGCAGGTTTCTGATACAGGAAGTGTGTGATCTCAAACACAAATGATTGCGAAACTGAGTTTACTAGTTAGTTTGCCAAAAAAGTTTATCTTTGTACATACAGAGAGAGATTGATATCTATATGTGTCTATACCCACTTATATGCATATATATTGATGTGTATGCCTTTCTATACACATAGATATAGATAAATGTAGATAAATACATTTATCTATATCTATAAGGATGGAATTGTCATTAAATTAGGGGACTATTTTAAGACTTCTTTTAGATAGGGTAGTTTAAATCAATATTTTAAATCACTTTAGGAACTTCTGAGCTGTGGTGCCTAATTAATTGTTACTGCTTCATCTTTTCCTAACGTCCCAATGGAATTCTCATGAAAATGCAGAAAGGATGTAAAGTTATAATACTACTGGAAATCAGCAGTATCAATTTGTGTTTGTCCAGACCCAGTGAGACAATCCCACCCTCCAAAGCTTAGGTAGTCCCCAGGGGCAGCCCCTCAAGGCTGAAAGAGTCACTGTAACTGCCCTCCACCCAGACCCACCATTTCTGGGACTGGAGGAAAGACCCGCAGCATCTCCCAGACCAAACCCCCTTCTCTGGGTCGGCCTGGGGTTTCCCATCAGAAGCGGGAAGCAGTCATTCTGCCCACAGCAGAGTAAGGGCCCCAGGTTGCAGTGTGGGAGGCCAGGGCACAGGGGCACCCCAAGAACCACGGCTGGGGACTGTGTGTCCACACATCTCTGCCTTTAACCTACTTGTGAGGTTCCAGCGGCCACCAGGCAGAGGAAGGTGGGGAGAACCCAAGAAACCCACCCCGTCTGGGGTCTATGGGCAACACTGCCCAGCCCCTCACTCACACACCAGCTGACAGAAAAAGACAAGAACAATCAGAAAGAGAGTCGTGGCAGAAAATTTAAAAAACAGAGTACAGTAGAGGTGAACAGAACAGAAAGAAAGGTACATTCTAAGAAAAACAAAATTCAGTTGAATTCAATAAAATTAAGTTTAACAAATGTTGCTTGAGGATCTACCCTGAGCCTGGTCCTCTTCAGGGCACCGATAAAGAGGTCACAAAAAATGAAGCCCCAGCTTCTATGGACCCCATGTCCCGATGGAGGAGCCTCCGCTTCTGTCTGTCTCTATCTGTATTTTTCTCTCTGTCTGTCTCAGTCTTTCTCTCGTCTTCATCTCTCTCTCTCTCTCACTGTCTCTCTGTCTCTATCTGTATTTTTCTGTCTCTCTCAGTCTTTCTTTCTCCTTCTTTATCTCTCTCTGTCTCTCTCACTGTCTGTCTGTCTGTCTCTCTCCATCTCTATCTGTATCTTTCTCTGTCTCTCTGTCTCTATCTCTATCTTTATATCTTTCTGTCTCTTTCTCTATGCAGTGTTCTTGCTAAAATAAAACCAATGGATTTGAATTTTACTTGAAATTGTGGGGCAGACAATTCACAAACATGTCCCAACAAGTTGCAGTGGTCAGAATTCACACACACACAGAAACTGGTTCAGGATAGTTTGGTGACAAAGCCGAGGCAGACTTTAAAAAGAAGCGCTGTGGCTCATCATCAGACAAACTGCAGAAATGTTTGAGCTTTTGAAGAATATACTTTGTAAGTCAACCCAAGGGCCCTGTGGTGATTTTGAACACTTTGGAAATGGGTTCTCTAAAAGTTGCTGTCGTATTTTTCAAGTTAGGTGGAAACCTTTAGTCCCGTATTCAAGAAATGAGATGCCAGAGAATTTCTCCATGGAAACTGAACCACGATGCAGGATATCCCTGCAGTAACTGAGGAGGGACTCAGCAAACTGAACAATGATGGCTCCAACTGGACAAAATTTAATTTTGATATTCTGTAATTATGCTTCGGAATAGACCAATCTAGAAAGAGTCTTTTGCTAGAGTCCTTATTTTTACTTGGAAAAATTAAATTTGACATCTGACTATTCTATATTAGGTGGAATAAAATTGAGAAGGCCTATGATTTTGAAATACCAAAATTTAATAAAACATTTTAAAAATTATAACTTAAGGCAAGTTATTGGATGCATTTTGCCTCATACAAATCAGTGCCCAAAAAGGTACTTTTAATGGGGACAAAATATTTGACAACTAAATATTCAAGCTAAAATATTTACATATTTCAATATAAAAATACATAAAATTGAGAAAGTTCTGCTCTAGCATATTTTGTTCTAAGGAGCTTTGGTATGTCTGCAACCACATCACAAGTAATTTTTTAAATTGTCAATTGAAAGTGTTGAAAATGTCAAAACATAATCACAGTATGTAACTTTGAAAAGGAATCAGGTATTTTATGCAGAAAGAAATTATAAAATGAAATTATAAAAAGTGTATGTTTTTAGAAACGATGAGTGACATAGTATCAGTTTGGATACAGCCAAGAACTTTTAAAATTAAGTGACTATGTAATAAGAATAATAATTCTGCTTAAGTGTTTTTTAATATTCAGATAATATACAGAAGATTTTCTTATTTTGTTTCAATGTACGTGAATATACAGTAGTTTTCTTTCTTAAATGAATACTTCAAATTATGTAATTTTAATAACTTAAACATTTTTTTTACTCTCAGTTTGGCTACCTTCATTTGGATAATAAATCATACATTTACCTTGGTTACAGGGTATTAGCCCAGCAGCAAATGAAGTGGTGTCTTTGGTGTTTATATTTCCACTCTCAGGTTGAAGCCGCGATTGGGCTGAAACTCAATTTGGACATCCTGGTCCTTTGCCATAATTCTGTTAGAACTTCAATTCAGTTTAAGGGATAGAAATACAATGTAAAAATGAAATTTAAAAAATAAATGAGAAGGATGTCCCTTCTGGGAAGAGGGAATAGACATACTTTTCCTCTTTTCCACCCATTAAGTATAACTAATAACCTTGACCATAATATACAAAACAAGCATGAGAAGGCTCAGTAGAAGGGAGACTGCCTTGGGACCCAAGGAATGAAACAAGGTGCGTTCCCCGTGTTTCCCAGGCTCAGGGCAGAAGAGACAGGCAACCAGAGGTGCCAACAAGAGACCCCAGCAGAAGCCCTCTCTCTAGTTGAAGGACCAGGAAAGGAGCAGCCCCAAGACAGAGCACTTCCAGACAAGAACCACTTCTCCACCACACGGCACACAGCCCCCCACCACCCCCCATCCTGCCAATCATCCAAGGTGAGTGGGACCTCGACTGTCACCCAGTCTCCCAGTTACAGGACAGGGGCCCCCTTCCACTGCCCAGTTAGTGTCAAGGAAGCTGCTGGAACAGGCTTAAATAAGATAAACGAGACCCAGATTCTTACTCCATAACACCAAAAATACCCAGCTTTCCATCAGTGATCACTCATCACTCCAAGAAGCAGGAAGATCTCAGGGTGAATGAAAGGAGACAATCGGAATAGAGATGCTGCAGTCATCTGCAAAAGACTTGACAGCCACCGTCACAAACACGTCGCAGCGAGCAAGCAAACACAAATGGAGGCATGAATGGAGAAAACAGGAATCCTCTAAAGCAATTAAGACCCCCGAGAAAGAGAAGATAAAAGGAACCCGAAAGAAATCTTAGAGCCAACAATTTGAAAAACAAAGCAAGTTAGGACAGTAACAGTCATGGACTGAGCAGTCTGGTTACCTCGATTCTGTGTAGCTAAGGTCCAAAAAAAGAAACAAAATGCATAAGCCCACCCATCTTTGGATTCCATAAAAAAATTTCTAGAAATATATTTATTTATTTTATTCTTTTATTGAAGTGTAGTTGATTTGCCATGTTGTCTTAGGTTCAGGTGTACAGCACAGTGATTCAGTTATACATACATATATATCTAGCTTTTTTCAGATTCTTTTCCCTTCTAGGTTATTACAGAATATTGAGTAGAGCTCCCTGTGGCCTACAGTAGGTCCTTGTTGTTGACCTATCTTATGTATAGTAGTTTATGTATGTTAATCCCAAACTCCTAATTCATCACCCCCCCACGCCCCGCAACCTTTCCCCTTTGGTCACCATGTTTGTAAACTCCCACAGGGAGGAGAATTATTTCAGATTCTCCTCCCCATAAGCAGCATGTTATTGGGTGGATTGGAGCAGGCCTGCCAGCTCCGGTTAATGCTGCGTCTCATTTTGTACACATGCCAAGACATATAAACATGTAATCAGAAGTCTTCCAAACTGCTTTCACGCTTCCCCAGTGGTAATATTTCACCCAGGTAACTTCATTCCCACATCTTTGATTCTTGCAGTGGCACGTGTAGCACTGTGAGCAGCCATCATCGAGCTGGAAAAGCTGTTTGCTTCCCATGATGCATTACTGAGTATCAGCAGAGATTCCTAACTCCTTCCTGCCTTTCCAAAAGGAATCCTCACGTATTGACTCAGCACGGATTTAGACACTAAGTGCCCCTATCTAAATCTTATTGATGTCTCAGTTTCTATATGATACATTACATGTGCCAACATTGGGCTTCTAAAGCACCTTTCACAGGCATTGTCTCATTTCAGGGTCACAAACACTGGGGAGGGAGGGGATAGGTAGATGGGTGTTATTATATACACGCTACCAGGGGAAGAGATTAAGACTAAAAATTTGCATCTGCCACTGGTGACCCACACGTCTAACCAATATCAGGTCCTGCCCAGGAAGTCATTATTTTGAGTTCTGGGGGCTTTTTGCAAATTTCCACACTCCCTTCTAGTTCTTTAGATCAGCTAGCAAGTGAGTTCATTTTCTGGCCCTGGCTTGACCTACTGGCCTGATCCCAAAGAGGTTTACTTTCTTCCCTATAATTGCACCCAGATCTTTCTCACCTCTACCCACATACACCTGCCATGTCACCTGCCTGGGATACTCTTGACCTCTCTGTCTCCTTAAACTCTGCCTCTCAAAATGTAGTTCAAATTCCACTTCCTTCTAGAATCCTTCCTTATGAACTGCTAAAGCAATTAATGTCAAAGGAATTCATCTGGCAGTGAGTCTAAAAAAGAATGTTGCGGTATTTTGTTATTTTACTCATCATGGATTTATATTTTGTTTCTTAGACTCAACTATAAGCTTTTTATCAGCAGGAATGTTCTTGAATACTCTTTGAATTTTTATGACTATAATATATAACAAAGCACAGAAAAGGTGTTCCTTTTCTAGGAAAATGTCTCTGTTGATTTCATTTAAAATGGAAATAAAATTTTCTCACTGGAAATACAACTTCCTAATAGAATGCTATCATGCTTTGGTTTTTTAAAAAGTGTCGATTCTAAAACTTTCCAATGACAGATAACTCGATGCAATTACCTAGAAGAGAAAAAATGCATTTTTTTCAAAAAATGTAACAATTTACAAATGTTAGTATAAGGAAATCTTTGTACCCAAAATGCCACAATTAGAAATTGGAAGAAAAAAAAAACCCAAGAAATTGAGACATAGATAATCTTATACATGGTTTTTACGGGTTGAAAGTCAGCAGATGGTCTGAGCAACTAGAGAAATAAGACAAAATGAAGGCATATGGGAGCAAAATGGTATCTTTATTACATATAAAGACTACTTGGGAAGATAAAGCTTGGTCTGAAAGCAAATGGGAGTCTGATGAGAGTCCCTGAACTTGTCAGGATCCTCCAGGAGTCTCAGGTTCGCTGGACCAGGGGGCAGCCGTACTGGGAGTCCTGCCCAAACACTGGCCTGGGAAACAGGACAGTGGACACTTCTGCTCCTATTGGCTCACCCAGAAGGGAAGACGGCACTGAGCCTGCATGTCCAGATTAAGGTTCATGCCACCTAAATGGAAGACACTGGAGAGTTTTAAGGAAAAGTGCAGCATCTTGGATTTACCTTTTAAAATAATCACCTTCGCTGCTGTGTAGAGCATGGGCTTGTCAGGAGTGAGCAGGAAACAGATGAGTTAGGGCAGAACCGTAAGAGTCTAAACACGAAGTGACAGTGGCTTGGAGAACATTCAACAGGTGTCTGTGGAGAAAAGATTCGATGCAGGACGCGCATTCAAGGTGTGAGATGGATTGAAGAGATATATAGATCGGAGACGTATTTTATTCAAGATAATTTCTAAGTTTGGGGCTTAAGTAACCAGGTGGATGAAATGCTAGCGAACTGAGCTAATGTAATTTGGAGGAAAAATATATCACAGGAAGGGTTCCCACAGACCAAGTAGAAATCCTCTTTTTTTTTATCAGTACACACCTGGGAAGTACAGGTAATGAATAGCTTACTCAGAGCACCAGAAAGACAGAATTAAAACTTAAATCATCCATAACTCCACAATCTGTACTTTTTACCTAGTACTAGACCTTTCTTAAAAGTAGTTTTCAAAGAGTGAGCCCACTTGATAGGTGTGCACAAGGTTTGCCAAGGCTGGGTCGGGGGAGGGTCTTCGTGTCATTTTCCCTTTTCATCCCCTTTCCCTTCTCCCTCTGATGAAAGTTCCAGTGGATGAGTGGTCGGACCCAGTTTATTTATCATGGGGTGATTTCACACCCCCAGGCCTTTGTTCATGATATTCTGACTTCTCAATCATCCAATTCTGCGCCGACACATCCCACCCATCCTTTACAAATATCTGTTACAGCATTTCTTCTGTGAAGCCTTCCCCGACCTCCTCCCACAAAACCTCCCTCCCGCTCTGTGTATCATTTTCCCATTTCTTGAACTGTGTCTAAATGGCAGGGCGAGCGTAAGATGATCCTTTCCAGGCCTTAAGAACCCTGACTTCTCCTGCTCAGCAAAACACCCACTGCCTTTCCACCTCCCCTTATAAGCTCGAAGACTCACCTTTGTGCTCCCCTAAGGCCTGGGGGTCTTTGTTATGCTCTGATGCTGCATCACTGCCGGGCTCTGTTTAGGGAGACCTAAGCCCTGTGCCCTCTGACCTCCCAGCAGGGAGCCTGGCTGCCCGCCATGCAGGGAGGAAAGCCTTCCTCTCCCGCACTGAGATTTCTGCTCACCATCCCCGGGGAGGAGGCTGTGAGCAGGGACCCTCAGCCACGGGACAAGTCACAGCTCAGCCAGGAGCCCTTCCTCATGTGCACCTTTTTCACCGGCACCAGCCCCGCCCTCTATCTTCAGAAGCACCTCAACCCCTGGTGGGAAGAGGACACGTTTCCAAGTGCGGAGCCCAAGGTCCAGCCCTCCACCTGGCCGGGTCCCTCTCTGGTGGTTCCTGCAGTGATGCTCCCAAGAGCCCTGGATGAAAACCGCCTGAGCGGTTCTAACCCTCAACCAACTGACTCACATCCCAGTAACACAAATCAGGATGTCCCGGGCCACCTCCTGTGTTTGACTCCTGCACGGACCCACAGTGGGGAACTTGGGACCCTGGCTTTGGCTCACACCTTAGATTGAAATGCCCCCCGGTTTTGATGCTGCTGCCGTTGGGACTCACCCCCCCACCACCACCAGACCATCGCTGCTCGGTTTCCTCTGCACACAGCGATCACATGAGGCGATTTCAGCCGACAGGGATGCCTGGCTCCCACCTCCGCAGAACCTGATGTAACTGGCCCGCGGGTGGCCTCTCGGGGAGATCAGAAGATGTGCAGCAGTTTCTGATGAGCAGCCAAGGTGAGGACTGCTGGTCTCATTTGATGATCACGGTTGACTTATCTTAGCTTTCATCCCACTTAGGCAAGTTCCCTCTACTCCTATTTTATTTAACAGTTTTTATTAGAAGTGGCTGCTGAATTATAACCTATGCTTTTGGCCACCTATAGATATAATTGCAATCTTTCCCCCTTTAATTTGATGACGTGCTAAAGCATTATTATATTTTCTAATAAAAAAGTACTCTTGCCTTCCGGTCACATCTGCCGTCTGATGTGTCCAGAATGGACGCGCTGAATTCAGTTTCTGCACTCTCACCTCCTCTTGTCTGGGATGCGCTTTCTCCATTATGCAATCAGACAAATCAAATGTGAATTCCAGCTCCAGCAAGAGCTGTTACTTCAAAAGCTCGTTGATACGATTAAATGATACCATATGTATATGGAGTGTAGGGCAGTGCCTGGCGCATACCTGGACCTCGGTAAATGGCATTGCCCTCTGCATCTCCATCACGTGCTATTTCTTACAGGAAATCTACACCCGAGATGCTTTCCCTCATCCTCCACAGCAGGACCACTTCCTTCTCTCCTGTGCTTCCTCTCACATCCCCCCGCTACCCTCACCCTCACCCTTACCCCCCCCGACCCCGGCACTGCAGTGCGACTGGACGCTGACCGACCTAGGCTTCAGCACAAACCCTTCAGGTGCAAACAGGCTCCTGTCCAGCACTGGGGGGGAAGGCCGAGCAGGTAGATGAGAGTAACCAAGCCCCAGGCTGAAGAAATGCTTGCTGGTCACCAGGCAGAGGAATTTGCTGGAAATGGAGCCTAAAACTGAATATGCCCTGGAGTGGACAAGACTGGGGAGAGACTTCAACTCCTCAGATGAACTGAGAAAACCAGCATTTTCTGTGTGGAGAGGCCTCCGTTCTTAACGTACCCATAGGAAACCGGGGTGTGTCGTTTCTGAGAAGTTCAAGTATTTTAATTTCTTGCATTTTACTGCAGTTGTTAAGAAATGTATGATTTTCTTCTGACAATTTCAAAGGACTTTTACAGGCCATTTAGGAGGAATTATTCAGCGTCCTGTTCACTTTGTCATCTTCACTCAAAGGCATGCACATTAGATACTGAAAAAACCATAACAGCATCATTTTGGTTCTAACAGGTTCGCTATTGCTCGCTTGCTTTGTCAGTCGCCACGAACTTCATTAGCATCGTGGGTTAAGCCCACGGGCAGCAAATGCATTTTGAGAGGTGGAGTATCAATGTGCAAGGTTTTATCTGCCTAGAAGTCCAGTGCCCTCCAATCTAACTGGACAAGATTCAATCTGTATCTTTCCATATTAACCATAATCAGATATTCATAGACTAAATAGATATCGTACTTACTGTTATAAATTAAGTCACACATATACAACTGATGGAAAACTTGTTCCTTATGAGTGCTCAATTTCCAATTCATTCAAAACACCAGAAATTTTGTACAAATCTTTTCGTGTATTTTCTGCATTAAAGTTCACTAAAAAACATAATGTATCCATATTCATAAAGGCCAGATGTTATTGGGTGAAATAATTTTCCAAGCAATTGTGGTTTTGGCGAGCGTGAGTCAACTCTCCTCAGGTTCTCGGAGCTTCCCGGTGACCTTGAACTGTGTCAGTCAGATCTCATTCCTCAACAGTAAAGCAATTACTAATTCTTCGGGCATTTGAGAATTGAAATCTCAGACACTACTCAGGAGGTTTTATTTTGACACCGTGGTCTTTTCTCTTTCCTGCATGCCAAGGTTGTTTCTCAGTGTCACAGTGGAGAGAAATTCTCCATCATACGGGGACTTGGTTGAGGCTCCCTGCCTGACAGTTTCCATCTACCCCACGTTCTGTGCTCCCCTAAGTCCTGGCTCTAAATCAGGAGGGTCAGACGGGAGATAAACGGGGGAGGGGGCGGGAGAAATCACCCTTCTGCTCCGCCTGGCTTCCGATTTCCACCGCGCGAGATTCAGTCCTCTGGATTCACTAAACCTCAGCCAGTTGGGCCATTTCTGTTTTGATTCTTAAACCTGCTTTCCTGCTCCATATCTTTGAGGAACCTCAGGGCTCCGAGAAGAATTATCCATCCCACATGCTTTTGTGCATGTAAAAGGTCAGCTCTTTCACATAAAATGTAAGCGCTACTTACCCCATGCATTTAGGTAAGCAAACTATGGTCTTAAAATGGAATTTTAACCACTTTAGTAGAGGTAATTAGAATTTTTGAATATGCTTGTTTCCACAGAAAGAAATAAATGGATTCTCAAAAAATGTTAAGTGTTTTAGAAACAGAAGCACTAAGACAGCCAATCAGAAAGGAATAAGAGCCTCTTTGTAAAGATCAGGCAGTAGCCTGCTCTTGGCTCTAATGCTTTTAGAGATGCTCACAGCACAGCCCTCAGGGAAGAGTGGCAGGCGCTGGGTGAGCATGAATGGTACGCTCAGAATTTTACGGGCAGGATGACTTCCTTCAGGTTCTTTGTTCATTTCCACAACCTTCCAGAAAATGTCCCTCTCTGGTCAAACCTCCGTCCCTTTGTCCTCTCTCTCGTTTCTGGGAAAATTCTCCAGAAGCTTCCTCCAGTGGAATTCAGTTCAGCAAAGATGTAGCAGCACCTGTTACGTGAAGGCCCAATGGGAGACGCAGGGGGAGACTCGGGGTCCTGGAGGCCGAGGTCCTCCCAGGAGGAAGAAGAAGATACCCAGAGTAAACTGCCCGGTGCCTCACACACCTGTTGTCCCTGCCCGCTTGGCCTGGGCTGGGCCTCCCGCCGATCCTGGACCCGACCGGGATGGGGGGAGCCATGGCTCTGGCCTGCGTTGGGTTTAGCTCTGCTTCCTTGTCCCAGATCTCCGCAGAACCCTTTCCCTTTCCAATTTCACAGTGACTTTCTCTCATTGTGTGTTCCAACAGCCCTGGTATGCTCTAAATATCAAGACTGGAGAAAAATCAATGCAGACGGTGCTAAAACGAATATTCTCCAAAGTGAATCAGTACACATCACTCTGGTGATTGTACATTTGCCCCGTGAAAATCCAGATACAGCTGTTCTCACCAACCCCTAGCCCCACGGGCCTGTTATCACGAGCAGCAGGCAGAACTCCAAGCCTGGACTGACCCATCCATATCTTCTTGGCCGTGTGCCCTGAACGGCCAAGACATCAGCGCAAAGCTTGGGGTCCTCGATAACACCTGGTCCCCATGCCCAGCAGCGCTCAGCTTCCCTGGTGGCCCCGTGGTCCCCTGGTCAGTACATGGGGCCTCGGCCACCCTCCCGTCTTGTCCTCACCTCCTCTCTGGCTCCTGTACCTGATGATGCTTTCAACCTCTTAATTTCAAAATCAAGAGAGAATTTCCAGTTCTGCCAAAGGTATCCCCTGTCCCCGCGGGTCCCCTCCTTACAAGTAAAAGCCCCGCGGGCAACACAACCAGCTGGTACAGGAACCCCCGCCCCCCAGAGGCAGCCTAGGGGACTCAGACCCGAGGGGGGGTGTGCCCTGGGTCCACTGCTTCCCTGTCCCCTCCCGTCCCTACCAGTCTGGGAGCTGCAGGGGCCTCTGAGCCAGAATCTCCTCCAGGCGCAGACGAGAAGCTCCCAGAGGAGAGCGTGCCCAGCTCCCAGACGAAGGACCTAGCAAAGTGTCCCTGCGGCGGCAGGACGCCTGTCTGGCAAGGCTCACCAGCTGCAGCCAAGCAAACGCCAAGGACGAACCCGCAGGCGCTCACCCCAATCCACTGGGGGCGGAGGGGGCCCGCCGCCGGGCCCCGCCCCTGGGAAAGCAGGCAAGCAGGGGGCCCGTCATCCCGCCGCGGGCAGAGGCAGGATGGAGGGGCGCGGAGCCCGGCCCCCTTCCTGGAGTTAGAATGAGCCCTGGGGGGAGAACATGCACACACGGGGCCTCCTCCCGCCCCACGAGCCCCTTTCCAGCCCCCGGCTTAGCCCTCCCTCCCCGAACGTACATCGGGAACCGTATCTCTAAAATGCAAGCCCAGCCTTCCTCTGCTTGCGCCGTCAGCCTCCGAGGTCTTCGCCACCTGCCTCTGTGTGCCCCTCCTGACTCAAGGCTCACCACACACCATATCCTTCCCTGGTCCCCGGGGCCCAAACATCCACTCCTGCCTGCCAGCTCCTGGTCTTCAGACCTCACCTGTGGGAGCCTCTCCTGCTGGACCCTCAGGACCGGCCAGGGTCGCCAACCAAGGTTGTCATCGTGCCCAGCGCCTACCCTGTAAAAGGACTTAACACCCTATATTCTAACTTTTCTACATCAGTCTGTCTCTTCCATGAACCTAGCTTTGCCCAGAGAAGTGACTGCTGTATCCTTAGCCTGACTTATCCAAGGAAAAACAAATTGTTAAAAGTATATTGACCATAATTCAAAAAGAGTCATGTACCAAAATGTTCATTGCAGCTCTACTTACAACAGCCAGGACATGGAAGCAACCTAACTGTCCATCATCGGATGAATGGATAAAGAAGATGTGGCACATACATAAAATGGACTATTACTCAGCCATAAAAAGAAATGAAATTGAGTTAGTTGTCGTGAGGTGGATGGACCTGGAGTCTGTCATACAGAGTGAAGTAAGTCAGAAAGAGAAAAACAAATACCGTATGCTAACACATATATATGGAATCTAAGAGAAAAAAAAAAGTCATGAAGAACCTAGGGGTAAGACGGGAATAAAGACACAGACCTACTTGAGAATGGACTTGAGGATATGGGGAGGGGAAAGGGTAAGCTGGGACAAAGTGAGAGAGTGGCATGGACATATATACACTACCAAACGTAAGGTAGATAGATAGTGGGAAGCAGCCGCATAGCACAGGGAGATCAGCTCGGTGCTTTGTGACCACCTAGAGGAGTGGGATAGGGAGGGTGGGAGGGAGGGAGACACAAGAGGGAAGAGATATGGGGACATATGTATATGTATAACTGATTCACTTTGTTATAAAGCAGAAACTAACACACCATTGTAAAGCAATTATACTCCAATAAAGATGTTTAAAAAAAAGAATTAACTACTAAAAAAAAAAGCACACTATTTGATCTCTTAAACCTCTTTGTGCGTCTCTTCTTCTTTCGCCTCCTCTCTTGCTTTCTCGTTTTCCCACTGAAAAATTCTGTGTAGGTGGCCTCTAATCCTTAAACTTGCTCGATTACCTGGTCTATTGTAACCTCCGAAGAGGTGACCCTTTTCCAGCCCTAATGAAACATTCTTTCCCTGAGGTCTCAGCTGCTTTCTGCCAAGTGGGAGAGATTATGAATGTGGCCCAAGGCCTCAAGAAAATATCTGTGCAGAACAAAAGACCTGATTAGTCTTAGCATCTCTCTAACCGGCAGAGAGCCGAGGAAGATTTATGATGTAATTAGGATGCCTTCCTTTTTATAACCCCCTTGATTTTTATTTCTTCTGCCAAGGAATTCTTTTTTTCACTTTAATAATGAAAACCCAGGAAGTTCGTTAAAAACAACATCAGGAATGACCCTAATCATTTTGCCCCAAGGTGGCAAAAATGTTACTTGGGACCACCTTGTGAAAAACAGTTTCATAATTTGCATTCCGTCCAAAATGTGTACAAATGTTCTTAACGATATCATTTTTATAATACAACTGAATCTATATGCAAAACACAAACAGACTCACAGATATAGAAAACAAACCTATGGCTACCAAAGGGGAAAGGGGAGGGAAATAAATTAGGAGTATGGGATTAATGGATACAAGCTACAGGACATAAAATAGATAAGCAACAAGGACCTACTATATAGCACAGGGAACTATGTTCGACAGCTTATAATAACCTATAATGGAAAAAAATCTGAAAAATATATATATAAAAAACTGAATCACTATGCTGTACACCTGAAACTAACAAAATATTGTAAATCAACTGTATTTCAATTTTTAAAAAGAATATCATTTTTAACAACAGCAACTTGAAATCAATCAAAATGTTCACTATTAGAAGAATAGTTAAAACTATTTCCACTGATTATTATTGCAACCAGTAAGAATACTTGTTATAAAGTTCTATGTTAACATGGGGCCTTACTAAGGTCCAGTTCAGAAGCTAAGATCAGATGCCTGTGATTATTACAATTACATAAAGAAGCACAAGTATGGAAAAGACTGCACATGACACCAGGTGTTTTACACTAAACGCATGATTTCACTGGGCGTGCGTCTCTTACTAAGCTGGGACTCCCAGCTCCATGCCGAACCCTTTTCTGTGAATGTACCTCGAACTTTCCAAGTAATGTCTCTTGAATGTTAACAACAGGTCCATTAGGACATGTGACAACTGGCTCTTTTGTCCTCTTTTTGTTGACGTGAGTTGTCGAGAAACTTGATCACCTGGTACCTTAATGAAGTTCCCAATCTATTGACATTGCAGCAGATGTTTCCAGCTACCATGAGGGGGCTTCTTCCAGTTCCTGAACCCGGAGTCGGGGTTGTCTCCAGCATTGCTGGTGTAGACGCCTGACGTGCCGGTGTTGCGTGGGTGCAGGGTGCTGATGGAGCTCCCAGGGCCACCTGCAGACACACGTGACAAAGCTGAGCTCAGGGTCCTGGGGCTGCCATGGAGTCCTGAACCTTTTTGCACAACTGCCCCCTTAAGAGTAAACTCATTGACGGCGCAAGCTCCGGCGGAGACCAATGGGCGCGCAGCTCCGGGGCTGCGCATGCGTCTTACGGCTTCTCCCGGAAGTCGCTTCCTAGGTTCTGAGCGTGACGTCGTTTCCTAGGTTCCGAGCGTGAAGTCGGTTCCTAGCTTCTGAGCGTGAACCCGCAGAGATGAACCCTTTAACTAAAGTTAAGCTGATCAACGAGCTGAATGAGCGTGATGTCCGGCTGGGGGTAGCAGAGAAGGTGTCTTGGCACTCCGAGTACAAGGACAGCGCCTGGATCTTCTCGGGAGGGCTTCCTTATGAGCTGACTGAAGGGGACATCATCTGTGTGTTCTCACAATATGGCGAAATTGTTAACATTAATTTGGTACGGGACAAGAAGACTGGGAAATCCAAAGGATTCTGTTTCCTCTGCTATGAAGACCAGAGGAGCACAATTCTGGCTGTTGACAATTTTAATGGGATCAAGATCAAAGGAAGAACTATCCGAGTGGATCATGTGTCTAACTATCGGGCTCCTAAGGACTCAGAAGAAATGGATGATGTGACCAGACAGCTGCAGGAGAGGGGCTGCGGGGCTCACACTCCCTCACTGAGTTCATCTGAGGGCTCTGAAGACGGCAAACCCACCAGAAAACACAAAAAAGGTAAAGCATTAAGGCCCAGGAGAAGATTCTGGGTAGGCTTAGTGTTTGCTCTCCTTAGCATTCACTGAGAGTTGGTAATCAGTTCTTAAGTGTGGAGGGGAAAGGTGTGGGGAAGCTTGCTTTAACTGGGAACGGAGAGGTATCAGCAGAAGGTTCATGGTGTGGGCTGAATTCTGCCCACCAAAATACATATGTTGAAGTCCTGACCGCGCCCCCCCACCCACCCAGTAACTCAGAACGTGACTGTATTTGGAGGTAGGGTTTTTAAAGAGATAATTAAGAGTGGGAGTTGCCTTATACAGCAGCTCGACATATCAAGGGTGGCAGACATCCAGCCTGGCTTCTCGGAGGCACTTTTCTGGAAGTGGAGACTGTGACTGCTTCACGCTGCTGCCAAGGATGCTTTCCTTTTGCATGTCCTCCATCTTTTCCATCTTCCTTTTCTTATTTTTCCCTTCTTTTCCTCCAGACAGAAAAGAAAAAAAGAAAAGAAAGAAAGAAACAGAGAAGACTGACCAGGAGGTACAGGCAGAGCCGCCAGCCTCCTCTTCATCGCCCAGAAGCAAGATGATAAAGGAAAAGGATGACCCTGGCTCTAAAAAGCAGAGTGGCAAGAACACAGAGAGGGGTCAGAAGCCAGAGTCCAGGGAGGTGTGGAAGCCCCGCCCCAGCTCCCCTGAGATCAGGACGGCCTGCCGTGGTGGCGCAGAGGACCGAGAGAGGGAGCCGAGGAAGGAGAAGCCCAAGCACGAACACAAGTCATCAGGCAGGAAGGAAGAGAGAGAAGACAAGAACAGAGAGAGAGACAGAGGTCGAAGCTCACACGCACATCGCAGCCGGCACAGTGGACGCTCTGAGGGGCGTAGCCACAGAAGTAGAAGTAGGAGTCAAGATCAGTCCCACAGGCATAAAAGGGCCCGGCACTCCCGGGACCGGGAGTCCTCGAATCCTAGTGACCACAGGCATCACTGAAGCCACAGCCTGTTCAGCTGCATGGTAGAATCGGAAATGAACTGTGTTGTTGTTTTTTTTTTTTTTTTCTGTACGTGGGCCTCTCACTGTTGTGGCCTCTCCCATTGCGGAGCACAGGCTCCGGACGCGCAGGCTCAGCGGCCATGGCTCACGGGCCCAGCTGCTCCGCGTCATGTGGGATCCTCCCGGACCGGGGCACAAACCCGCGTCCCCTGCATCAGCAGGCGGATTCTCAACCACTGCGCCACCAGGGAAGCCCCGCTTCACTTATTTAATTCTGCTTCACTTTATTGTGTTTCACAGATACTGCATTTTTTACAAATTGAAAGTTTGTGGCAACTCTGCATTGAGCGAGTAAGTCTATTGTTGCCGTTCTTCTAACATCGTTTGCTTGATTCATGTCTCTGTGTCACATCTTGGTAATTCTCGCAATATCTCAAACTTTGTTATTATTATATTTGTTGCAGTGATCTGTGGTCAGTGATCTTTGATGTTACTATTGTAATTATTTTGTGCACCACGAACCACACCTGTATGAGCCGTCAAACGTAATCATGAGCTTTCTGCCTGGCCTTTTGAGTCCAGTGGATTTGCAGGACAGTAGACTTGTTAAAGCAATTTGAACTTCAAGTGAAATATAAAAAGACTGTTTTTAGAAGAGAAGAGTGCTCATTATAAACACAGTTTGGCCTTCTCAGGATCAGTGACGCAGAAGTAAAAACAGTATTAAAAACCAGAGATCAAACATGTGTCGCTTTAAACATAGCAGAAAGTTTAGGACAGGAAACTTTCAAAGAGCAAAGAGAGGTCAAAGGATATTAAGTCCAAATTAATGCAACAGGGAAGAAAAGAGTAAAATTAAATTTTAAAATGCTCTCATCATGTACTGAAATAAAGCTCATATGAGGGTCAGTGAAGATAAGGGACTTTTGAAAAATGTGCCCTGAGCTGGTGGCTTATTGTAGGTTATCACGTTGGCATTGCGAGTCCAGTAGAGACAGCCCAGCAGGTGGAGGGGCCTGGGGGTGGTGGGGAGGTCTCTCGGGGGACAGCCACGTTGAGTCTGGGTGGAGGATGAGGAATTGGGATACTCTGAGTGGAGGCGTCAACCAGAGAGAAACTCATGTGATACACGCAGGGCACCCAAACCAGCGGCTGGCACATCAAAGGTCTGCAGGGAGTGAGGCATTGAGGGCGGGAGGGGGCAGTGAAAGGCAGTGTAGGTTACACATGCTCCACAGCCTTGTCATGAGTGTGGCTACAAAGAGCCTGAAGCTTTACTGGATTATCATTTCCTCTCTCTCAGCGACGTGTTTACCTCAGGGCCCTGAGAACCGGCTCCTTACATTTAAAATTCAGCAGATCTACTAGGATGCTCTCTGGGAATTGATCTGAGTCTGTTTGTCCCTTAGAGCATGATCTGCCCTTTAAACCTTGTGACCCATCTTCCACTTTAGAAGAATGTCATGAATCTTATTTTGGCATGTTTTTGTTTGTGCCTTATTTTGTCCCCTTTTCCAGAAACACAACAGGCTTCTGTTTTAAGGGCTCAGCTCTCCCGTGCATCCTCCGCCCCCATTCAATTACAATGAACGCGTTGTTCTTTCTGTTTTCTCATGCTTCTCCTTCACATCCCAGCCATGTGCTCAGCAAATGGCTTCCTCTGCGCTCCACGTGACCTTCAGGTTGCTCGGCTTTTCTCTCGTATTCCCTTCCTGGGATCTGCAGCTCACTTTTCATCTCATCCTTCTGTGTGAGAATGACTTATGTGATCGGTGAAGAAACCAGTCTCCAAAGACACCCCACGTGTGCGCTTCCTACAAGTGGTGAAGCATGGGTCTCCCCCTCTGAGCCTTTGACCAGTGACCCCCGGATGCGCGGCCGCTTCAGCTTCCCCCTTCTCGTAGAGCACATCACCGTCCAGGTTATTGTCTACACTCTCATTTTACTTCCTTAAATAACACATTTTAAAAATAGATGTCAAAAGATGCAGTTTTTCCAGTAGTGTTTAAACTGTTTCTAAAGGGTAAAAAAAAAAAGACATGCATTTACCTATTATGCGATTTTCTCTCTTGAGTTCATTTCAAATCACAAAACATCAAAGACTGTGAGAGGATTGACATGTGTTTACACCAAAGGCTACAGGTTCAAGAAAGAATCTTTTCCAGGTAAGGGTCCCACAGCAATCGTTTCAGCCATTTTCCCTCAGACTCCTGAGGAATGCTCACCTCCACCCATATTTTTGACTCTCTCTCGAGGTTGGGAGGGGCAATGTGGCTCAGGGTGGGTGGTAGCTGATATCCTGGGGCGGGAGGGGTACGGGGCTGCTGGCGTTCCCCACCCCCCCTTCAGGGGCACTCACTGACTCTACAAAGCCACATTGTTTTTACTCAATCTGGAGTCAGAAATCGAGACAAAACCAAAGTCGGTGATTTTCAGTCGTCTTTCTCTCTACTTTGTTGTTTGTGAAATAGATCATTCTATGGAGTTTTTGTTGTGTCAGAGGTCATGGAAGAAGTACTAGCGCCCTCTCCGTTCAAGAGCAGGTTAAATGCTCCAGTATCCTGGTGACGTCCACTTAATCCTTTTTTAACCATGGTGATTTGCAAAACAGAAAGAGGAAGTATTCTAAATTCATGTATATAGAGCTCTGGTTTGCAGCCTCTGAAGTACAACTTATGAGAGCTGTTTCCAGGACCACACTGGAGGTTGTATCTGAACCCAGACACCAGATTTTAAACCAGGCTTAAGTAGGGACCCACGGCCAACATCAATCAGAAAACAGAACTTTGCACAAAGGAAAATTTATAACGAAGACTCCCTGGAATTCTTTTCTCAGATAAAATGAATTTTGCTGTTCCATGAGGAATGAGCCTTCCTTCTATTACGGATCATTCCATCAGAGTTTGTACAAAAATCTCCAATTCTAGAAACGTTGTACTTTAGACCTTCTGACGGCGTGGAGTTGATCCCTTTGCATATGTTTTTATGGATTTCTGAGTGGAACAAATGGCGGTATTATACAGATAGTGTCTGTGTAAGTGAGAACCTCTGGTTTTCTTCCTGCACTTGCCTTGGAGCAGCGCTCAGCAATTCTCTTCCTCCTCAACGAGAAAATCCACTCCTACAAAATATCACTGAGAAATGATTCTTTTACAAGCAATTCTAGACGGGAGACCAAGGAGGGAACAAATTATATTGGAGAACACAGATTCCCTACTAAATGTACCTTTTCCCCAAAGTTCTCCCCTCTGAATGCTTCCAGGGCTCCTTCAAGCTGCCGCTGCCTCCACTTCCACCCTGGCTGTCTCATTCCTGGGTGATGACCCTGGTTTGATTTCTCTAATCGTGGTCACCCTCTTACTGAGGAAATGGCCTACAGTCTTCAAGTAGCCATGCTCCTCTTGAAACGAAGCAGGACCCTCTGGTCCCTGTCCCCCATGTCCACAGCCTGCCTTTTGTCTGTGGAAAAACTTTAGCCAAAGAATAAGTTTAATCAGAGAGGTGAGAAAATGCAGAAACGAAAACAGTCCAGCAAGACTAAATAATGATAGCGTAGTCATTAAGGAAAGTCAAGGACCCTTAGTTCCTCCTCAAGGGCTCTAGGTAATATTCTGAGCCATATCTTGTGAGCTGTCCTATAGAGACTGAAAGCCCCACCAGGTGGAAGAAATTAACTACATGATGACCGGACCACAGCCATGACATCAGCTGCCACAATTCTGCGAAGTGGTCTCAAAGAAATGGGAACAAACCAACCCTGAAACTGAAGATTAACTGTACTTAAAGCAATCAAGATGATGCTGGTCAGAACACCGGTGACAACTTTCAAGATGACTGTCAGAGCTGACCGCACTCTGTATGTAGCCCCTCCCTCCGCCTATAGAAGCTCTTGCCCACCGTGCGTCAGTGCGCAGGGCGTCGGCCTTCCCACATGAGTCCACCCTCCCCCACCCCCCAGGCTGCCGGCCTCTGAAATAAAGCAAACTTTCCTTTCCACCAACCTGGCCCCTTTATTGGCTTTTGAGCAGCGAGCAGCCGGACCCCACTTTCAGTAACGCTCTGAAGGCAGTAGGAAAACTGTAAATATAAAGTTATATCATGTTGGATCTCTTCTTTTGTTGTTGTTCTACAAATAACTGTACAAATCAAAATATATGCCAAGTAAGGGGGAAGGATCAGCATCTCTGTTACGGGGGCATCACACGTGCTGTCTGAGCTGGGGTGGGAACGATAGCCTTCTTGCTGCAGCTTTGCCGATTTGGATCGAGGGCAATGTGAAGGTGTAACATCCACCCCCATAGCTGAAAAAATCCAGTGTGAAAACTGTGGAAGTTCCAGAGGTGAGCCTGGACTAAAAGCCTCACTCTAAGTACTCAAGCACTTGGTGCTCAGCCAGTGTTCTTGATATTCCTACAGTAGAGACACGCTGCATTTCTTACACATTTTCATGGAGAATAGAGGGTCCATGATAGTCCACATCCATGGTTAGGGAGGCCTCACACACACCCACACCTCTTAGGACAGGTAGGGAGTCTGCGGGGCTTCACACCAGGTAGAATCTTTTAAAAGAAACATTTATCGTGGGTACCATACAAACAAAAGCGAATTTTATAATAAATAAACCAAACTGGATGATCAGCTCTAAGAATCTCATAATTATCTTGTTATTCCAGGATGAATCGTCAGTTTTACGGCGAAAACCACTTTCATTTCTAGTGCAGGTGTGTTTTCCTCCCAAGCTCGGTCTCTCTAAGCCCATCTCTCTTGATACTGTGTTTAGCTGTGATTCTTAGCTGCATTTCATTGAAAGCACACCATATCTGAGTCTTGTAACTTTCTGAACCTGCAACATCAAAACAGATTTGCCAAGTCCACTTTTCCTGGGTCCATTCAAGTAGAAAAAATTGAACATTTGAGGTCATATTGATGAAACCTCGGCTCCTCTATGCACAGATGCCGAACAGAAACGCGAGACAGATTTTGGAGGAAGAGAGAGATGGCTTTATTGTTCTGCCAGGCAGAAGGGAAGACACAGCAGGCTAGCGCCTCAAGGACTGGGCCTGCCCCCTTCGGGAATCGGAGAAGATTTTTTGTTTGTTTGTTTTTGTTTTGCAATACGCGGGCCTCTCACTGTTGTGGCCTCTCCCGTTGCGGAGCACAGGCTCCGGACGCGCAGGCCCAGCGACCATGGCTCACGGGCCCAGCCACTCCGCGGCACGTGGGATCCTCCGGGACCGGGACACGAACCCGTGTCCCCTGCATCGGCAGGCGGACTCTCTACCACTGCGCCACCAGGGAAGCCCCGGAGAAGATTTTATACGTGGGGTTCGCAGTCCGGGGTTTATGATAAGGATCAAAGTAGTGAAGGTCTTGCATTCTTCTTCTTCCTGCATTATTTCAAACCAGTCACAGCTGGTGCCAGGCCGCCGGGTAATTCGGTCCCTTTGTCTCTGGGTTATCGGCCGCGGCTTTTTTCTGAAAAGCAAATGCTACAAGGGGTGATTTGTTCTCGGGGGGAATTTCATTTCTATTTTTGCTACATCAGTCACTGCTACTAAGGTTCAAAGTTATATTTGTCATCTCAATTGGCTTAAAAGTCTTTAAAGCTAGAAAGGTAACTGAGTTTGTTACACAAAGCTATGAAGCCTTTGTGAATCGAGAATTCTCTAGGAGAACATGAAAGTCAATAACTTTGAAAGCATAATTCTAACACTGAAATTTTTAAAAGGCCAGGAAGCACGTGCAGTTTACAAAGTGAGAGTGTATGGTGTTACATAGAATTTTCCAAAAAGGAAAATCAAGTACTACTTATTTTTTAAAGAAAGGGACCATTAAGAAAACATGATGCAATTACTGGTCTGCATCACTATTTAATGCCTCACTTTGTTATTATTCTCCCAAGGAATCAGTAGTAAGTTTTGCCTCTTTAGAGGGACTAATACATGAAGATAGGTTTGCCAGGGTATGAAAGTTAAATACAGTCGTCGCATATTTGGAATAATTTACCATCGGAAAAGCTTCAGGCTTCTTACCATATGTGTTTTTCAGTATACTTCAAAAATAATTATTAAATACATTTTCCAAAGCTCAAAATAAAATGTAAAAAACAACTCAGTGTGAAGAGTTTGGAAGAGCATCTAATCGTAACCTTAAATATTTCTAGAGTTTTTCTGGACAACTTCTTTGATAGCAATAACTTTAACCTGGACAACTTTCAAGGCAAGGAAGTTACTGGAACAAATTGTCAGAAAAGTTTTCGACAAGGTTTGGCCACCCTGCTGTAAGAAAGTCAGCCCTCAACAATTCTGTCAAATTGCCCCTGGGTTCAACTTTGCTTTAACACAATAAAGAACCTGTTTTGATTACCAAATCTCGAATTTGGGAATCTTGCTCTGAATACTTTCTTGAATGTTTTGTTTCCTTTTGCAGAATTCTAGCAAGTACCCATGTTACATTATAGTGGAGTTGATCATCGTTTATTAATGGCCATGTAATATGCATTGAATATGTCACTGAATATTAATTAAGAGGTGTTTTAAAAAAAGAATGTGAATAAACCTCAGATTGCTATTTGGTTAGCTGCTATTTCTCTTGCTTGCAGATGCATTTCAAATTTAAAGTTGTGAAGTTTCTAACAAACTTAAGTCTTTCATCTCTAAAGATGAAAATATAATACATAAGTAATCATTAAAATATTATGCAAAATAAGTTATAAGTTGCACATTTGGGCACCGGTCAAAGAATGGTCATATCCTACATTTGGAAAAGAATAAGTTAAGCTCTTCAAACGTTTGCACTGAGAAGGAAATTCAGCTGTGAGTTCTGCCACTTCTAACTATGAAAACAGGTTTGATCCTACAATTACGAAAAGCCTTATAAAAGGGCCAACAGGTTCTCCACGAAAATATATTTTCTGGAAGGCTGGCTAAGTCCGGGAGTGGTTTGTCAGGATGTCAGGGACATTCTTACAGAAGATCCATCTCCCAACTCTCATTGACCAAAGATATGAAAAATGAAATACACCGTTGAACAGCTGCTGGCTGACAAGTTGGACCCTGCGGTCCACGGTGTTACCTTACTCACATGGTGCCTTCTTCCTTCCAACCTGTAGCTCACGCCTGGCTTCCTTTGGAGTTTATAAGTACCCTGAAAAGCAGGAAGTGTGGAAATCATTCTTAGTGAGGAAACTGAGTCTGGTTTGGGTGACTTCTGAATATTCTCAGACAAGAGCAGAGCCAGACAGGAATTTGAGGTTTCAGGAATTTGAGATAACTCTGTGCATTCTAAACCATGCCCACAGTCAAGATCAGAAGGAATGCTACACGTCAGGGCTTACAAATACTGGCACGGCACGTGTGCTGTATTTCCTGTCCTAACCCACAGGTCCTTGGGCAGGGGGAGTTGCTCGGGGCTGGACAATTTCCCTGTCCTCAGCTTAGCGTTCCAGGCTGCCTTCCTCCTAACAGATGTTGGTCCAAGATTGTAAAAACAAACAAACAAAAAACCTGGAAAAATGTATTAGCGTGATGAGTTTTGGAGGTAATGTAACAGAAAAGAGCTAAATCGGACCCTGTGTTCCATTTGTGTCTTTGACTTTAACCTTTGCTTTTCGTTGCTTTTGTTATATAATCATATATAATGGCCTGTCTCAGGGACCCCTGCCCCTCTGCCTGAATATTAAACCAAAGTGCCTTTGTACATCTGGACCCTGTCCACCTGTGGCTGGCTGCAGGAAAGAAGAAATTAACACATCCCCTCCCCTCTGATTCATCGGCCTGTCGTGCGGTGAGCAGAATGAGCTTGGACTCGGTAACAGTGAGAGGAAAATGTAAAATGACAGAAAAGCATCCACCCCATGCAGTTGTCTTTATAAACAGGGTTTGCAATTTATCAACATTAAGTTGCTGAGAAAGGCTGGGGAAATACCAGCCTGGCCATGAATTAGTTCAGCACAGTTTCTTCTTGGTCATGCTCATAACAGGCCTGCAGGGGTCAGTTTCCAATGAACAAAGACTTCCACTGAAAGGGCAGAACTATTGCAGGGTGGAAGTCGGGGGACCCTCCCCCCAGGATTTGTTCCTCCTTCCCTGACGGTTCCATCCCTGGTCTGTGGCTCAGCCAAGGGCATTCCCTCTGCATTGGCCTGGGGGTGGGAGGTTCCCCCTAAAGCAGGATCAAGACCGATTCAGGGGTGCAGATAGTGTTGGGAAATAAAATTAAAAACAGAATCTCCCAACCCAGAAGGCCTCTCCACAAAGGTAATAGAGAAAGAAAATAGCTTTATCATTGAGTCAGCATTAAACTAGAGCGTGAGGCACATCGCAGGTCATCTGCGGAGAGATGTAAAGACAGAAGGGGTCTCTCCCTCTGATACAGCCAGGCAGACACGACTGCCTACGGACATCATTTCCAGGTAAATGATAGCTGGTCCTCAGGCCTTTGACAGCACACAGTCCATCCTGAGTTTATCTGGTAGTTGGGGTGACATCTGAGTGAATCAGCTTTATGCAAAGGACAAATAAACTTCTCATTCTTATCTTCATGACAGGAGGTCATTCTGGACCTGCTGCCCTCCCAGGAAAGTGGGAGAAGGGACCCATTACCCTGATGTTTAAGTTTCCAAGAGATGAGCAAGGTCCTTGAGAAAGACAGTCCTGATAGTGAAGTGGTCAAGGGGTTTCCTTAATTTTTACAGAGATATGCATACACATCAAAGAGGAGAAGACCGGGCTTCCCTGGTGGCGCAGTGGTTGAGAGTCCGCCTGCCGATGCAGGGGACACGGGTTCGTGCCCCGGTCTGGGAAGCTCCCACATGCCGCGGAGCAGCTGGGCCCGTGAACCATGGCCGCTGAGCCTGCGCGTCTGGAGCCTGTGCTCCGCAACGGGAGAGGCCACAAGAGTGAGAAGCCCGCGTACCGCAAAAAAAAAAAAAAAGGAAATGCATACATTGTTCAATAAAGCTCTTGATGAAAATGAAAAATGTGTCTTTTATGTTTACTTAAAAACCGAAAGATCTTTTTGGCCAACCCAACAAAAAACCCAATTAAGGTACTTCCATACCAAGGGGGAAACAGCTCAACCTTCATCACTTGTGTTTAATCTAGAGCAGAAATGTGACTCTTCTAATACAATTTCAAAAGCTTGTTCAGTTTCCTCCGAGAATCATTAAATTAAAGAGAAGGGAAACTATTAAGCATTCCTGGCCATGAGGTTGCATTTAAGCATTAGCAGGGAATTAGAAATCCCATGCAAAATGTTTGTTATCTCTCCGGTGCTTCACTGTAACGCCCAAGGTCCCCAAACTGTGGAGTCACATGACCCATGATGCAACTCTGTGGAGCACTTCTTTATGGACAAGTGTCACCTCCGACATTATTTTGCATCTTATTGGAATTTCAGGCAGAATATCAATTCCAGCAAGACGCTCATCAAAGGAGAGAAACTGAAAGTTGCACACATGGTATTCTCAGTGGAACCCAGTCATGGGTCTGCAGATCCCTTTTATGGAAGATCTTATTCTGTGCATAAACATAAGATAATAAGTGACCCATTACATTTAACCACGTAAATAGCCACAAGTTTTATTCCTGCTATATATATGTGTTCATCTTGTTTCTGCCTCTCTCATTTATATTTAGCAGCCTCCAGATTGTGTTTAAATAATGTAGCTTCTTCTTGACCCCTTCCTTCACTTGTGTAAATTCGTCTTTTCAGTAATTTGTCCCCTTTGGTGTGTATAAGTTGTATGTGTATTTGTCTTTTCTGTCAGACTGTTAACTTATAAAAGAAATTAACAGTATCTTATTAATGCCAATATTCAATAATAAATAAGTAGAGTGTACTTCACATTGTAGACATTTAATAAAAGCTTGTAAATAAAGGAAAGAAATCACAGGTGAGTGAAGTATCTCTTATAACATAAATACCAAATCTCCCTTGGCAGAAAAATTAACAATACTCCCGTAACTGTAAACTGATCGGTTGAGAAGGAAAAATATCTTTTTTTTTTAATTGGGGTATAGTTGTTTTACAACGTTGTGTTAGCTTCTACTGTACAGCAAAGTGGCGTAGAGTTCCCTGTACTATACAGCAAGTTCTTATTAGTTATCTATTTTATACATATTAGTGCATATAGGAAAAATATCATTTGATCAGTAATGTGATCAGTTGCTTTAACCATGTAATTCTAATGATAAAGCAGCTGGTCCTGCGTCTAAAGCCAGCTCTAAAGCAAACACTCTCACTGGCGCCTGTGCATATTTATCTCTGTGTGAGCTTTTGTGGGGAGCTAAGTTTCTTCGATTTGTATTTGGGTTCCTCGTTCCTGGGTAGAACTGTTTTTGTGGTCATTTAATAGACTTCATTAAGAGAATTTCAGGGTCCATGAACCTCTCAGGTTTAGAGAGACTGAACTAAAACATAGATAAACAAGTGACACATTTTGTCCAGAAATCTGTATAATCACTATTCTTTATATTTTGAATATCCTTCTTTCTCACTTGATATATGTGAATAAAACCAATGTCTCTCTGTCTCTCACATGTACAGATTTTGCCGAAACTGTGATCCTGTGAACATGATAGCTTTTAATGTCTGTTATTATCAGATTTTAAAACTTTATAGAAATTTCAAGTTCAGGGTGTTGAATGTTGACTGAAGAAAGAATAAAGCTAAATGTCTATTTGGCAAGAAAATAAAGGCCCTAAAAACCAACTCTTCAGTTTGACGCCTCATAGGAAATTAGGGAATCTCACCCCAGTGGGAGCCATAGACACACTTGTCCCATTCTCTGTCATCACTGGAACCAGTAGGACTGGAACACTTGTCTGGTGTTGTTGCTCCTGGGACATTTTCATGCCTTGTTTCTGTTTCCATCTTCCTGGTTACTCTGTGTAGCAAGCAGGTCAAAGCCTGTCCTGAACAGCCTCAGAGTCATCAACTCACCTGAGGTCACAAGTCTGCTATTGACTAAATTGTCCCCCAAATTCATATGCTGAAGCTCTAACCCCCAATGTGCCTGTGTTTGGAGATAAGACTTTTAGGAGGCAATTAAGGTTCAATGAGTCATAAGGGTGGGACCCTGATCCACTAGGATTGGTGGCTTTATAATAAGATCTGTGTGTGTGTGTGTGTGTGTGTGTGTGTGTGTGTGTGTGTGTGTTTCTCTCTCTCTCTCTCTCTTTCTCTGCCATATGAAGACCCAGTGAGAAAGCAGCCAACTACAAGCCAGGAAGCGGATCTCACCTGAAATGGAATCACCCAGCACCTGGATCTCTGACTTTTGGCCCAAGCAGAGGGAGACAACGCTCACCCCCATCTGGTAGAGCGAGACCCAGAGCTTCTCCAATACCAAGGCTCTGAAACTGCCTCTTGGCAAAAGGAGATGCCAGCCCTTTCTTGAGACTTTTCGAGAAGACTGCTCTTCTGGCTTGTATCTCTCTTTTATCTGGGCTTTTAAAGAAAGTTAAATATGTTATCATGAAAAACACAGGAGATGTTTGGACTACAATTGCCAGATTCTAATCTTTCCACTTGAGCTTCAAACTATGCAGGAAGCCCTAAGCACATGGACATCCCTCTAGCCCTGCACCACCTCTGCTTCCCCACCGGCAAGTAAGGGCAGGTGGTCAGCCATTCCTCAGAGGCTTCTACATTACATATGTTTAGGCTCTGAAGGACGTCTGTTTGTGACTAACACTCTTTCAGTTTAAAAATTGTGTTTCAACACAACTGAATACAAAAAAATCTTATGCAAGTTTTCTGCCAATTTTGGATACATAACATAGCGTTAGTGCCAAATTTTGAATTATTTGATGTATTTCCTTCCCTGTATTTGGTAGGGTGGTGAGTAAAACTAGTAGGGAATAAAGGGAAATTTCCTTTCTGGCTCAAATAGTTTATAGGGATTCCAAGAAAGAAAGAAATCTGTATATCCTGAGATACTAAAATAACAATTAAAACTTCCAAATGCTCATTAATTCAATGTGTTACCGTCAATGAGTAATGATGGAAGTTAATATTTCCCTTTGGATGGTTATCTGTGTAAAGATGCTTCTGTGAATTGAATAGTGACTTTACTTATTTTCTTGTGTTCTTCACAGGGATTTTTGCCACTTTAATTATAAAACTAGTGCATGATGAAATTAAATGCCTGATTTAAATCTAATGAGAAAGTTCTTTTTAATTCTCTTTCTGACAGATTAGTGTTCAACATTAAAAAATAAACTGAGTTCAGGGGTTTCCCTAGTGGTGCAGTGGTTAAGAATCCACCTGCCAATGCAGGGGACATGGGTTCGAGCCCTGGTCTGGGAAGATCCCACATGCCACAGAGCAACTAAGCCCATGCACCACAACTACTGATCCTACGCTCTAGAGACCACGAGCCACAGCTACTGAGCCCACGTGCCACAACTACTGAAGCCTGTGTGCCTAGAGCCCGTGCTTCACAACAAAAGAAGCCACCGCAATGAGAAGTCTGCGCACTGCAATGAGGAGTAACCCCCACTTGATGCAACTAGAGAAAGCCCGTGCATTGCAACGAAGATCCAGTGCTGCCATAAATAAATAAATAAATAAATTTTAAGAAATAAAATAAAAATTAAAAAAGAGTTCATAATAAGTAATCAAAACTGAGAGGATGATTCTTGCTAGATCCTGTCAAATGAATCATCTCCTCTTTATTCAGAGTCTGAAACAGGAAGCAGAGATGTGCTCAATTAAAATGTACACGTCACAGGTCTTTTAGACCACCTCCACAGACAGGTGCAACCAAAACACTCTAAAGATTTTTTACGTGTGCAGTGGTTATAAAAGGCCATAAGATTACTAAGATTTTTTTTTTTTTTTTTTTTTTTTTTTGCGGTATGCGGGCCTCTCACTGTTGTGGCCTTCCCCGTTGCGGAGCACAGGCTCCGGACGCGCAGGCTCAGCGGCCATGGCTCACGGGCCCAGCCGCTCCGCGGCATATGGGATCCTCCCAGACCGGGGCACGAACCCGTATCCCCTGCATCGGCAGGCGGACTCTCAACCACTTGCGCCACCAGGGAGGCCCGATTACTAAGATTTTGAAAACAATATTTCTTCTTAAGTAATTAATAGTTTTTGACCTATTCCTTTTTTAAAAATATCATCATCACCAACAACAATCACACCACCTGTTCCCCCTCCCATAGCTCTCCTATTGTTTTTAAAATAAAACCCACAAGGCTTAACCTGGCCTGGGGTTCCTGAGGGACATGGCCCCGCCATCTTCTCCAGAATCCAGTCTCTGAGTCATCCTTCTTTCTGTTTCAGCAGAGCTGGGTTTATTGCCGTCCCTTTCTAATACTTGTCCATCCTATCTGACCATTAGCATCGCATGCACCTGCTGCCTGGACCACTGTCTACCTTCGCCCTGGACTCTTCTCCTAAGCCTGTGGCTCTCAGACCATGCCGTGCATCAGGATCCCCTGGATGGTAGGACACAGGACACCGGCCCCGTCCTGGGCTGCAGATGCCATGAGTCTGGGGTCAGACCTGAGAGTCTGCAATTTTAACAAGTTCCAGGTGCTGGAACTGGTCCAGATGCTTCTGCTGCTGCTGCTGCTGCTGCTGCTCCAGAAACCACACTTCGAGAAACATCGCCTGAAGGTTACTGCCTGAACATCGGATGTCAGCTCAATTTCACATCCTCACAGAAGACCTTTATTCCCAGAGAAGGTCATGTTCCCCTGACATATGCTCTCATTGTCCCATATTTTTTCCTCGTAGTACATAACTTACCAAAGCACATCTAGGGGTATCTTTTATGAATATCCATCTCTCCACTAAACTGTAAGGTCAGCCACTGG